>NW_027365198.1:0-131297 GCF_046119375.1 Phyllobates terribilis
AAATCCTAGCATGATAAAGAAGATTCAAAGAGAGTGAGATGCCAGCTCTTTCATTCAGTCAGTAGCTTCAAACATTTCTGGTATATGAAAAACATGTTTTTCAATGGCAAAAATCAATGAATATTGTAAATGCACAAACAGTAATATTTCCACATTGCAAGGTGCAATTCTGAAATTTTTTGCTTTTTCCTGCTAATCCTAGCATGATAAAGAAGATTCAAAGAGAGTGAGATGCCAGCTCCTTTCATTCAGTCAGTAGCTTCAAACATTTCTGGTATATGAAAAACATGTTTTTCAATGGCAAAAATCAATGAATATTGTAAATGCACAAACAGTAATATCTCCACATTGCAAGGTGCAATTCTGAAATTTTTTTGCTTTTTCCTGCTAATCCTAGCATGATAAAGAAGATTCAAAGAGAGTGAGATGCCAGCTCCTTTCATTCAGTCAGTAGCTTCAAACATTTCTGGTATATGAAAAACATGTTTTTCAATGGCAAAAATCAATGAATATTGTAAATGCACAAACAGTAATATCTCCACATTGCAAGGTGCAATTCTGAAATTTTTTGCTTTTTCCTGCTAATCCTAGCATGATAAAGAAGATTCAAAGAGAGTGAGATGCCAGCTCCTTTCATTCAGTCAGTAGCTTCAAACATTTCTGGTATATGAAAAAACAGTTTTTCAATGGCAAAAATCAATGAATATTGTAAATGCACAAACAGTAATATCTCCACATTGCAAGGTGCAATTCGGAAATTCTTTGCTTTTTCCTGCTAATCCTAGCATGATAAAGAAGATTCAAAGAGAGTGAGATGCCAGCTCCTTTCATTCAGTCAGTAGCTTCAAACATTTCTGGTATATGAAAAACGTTTTTCAATGGCAAAAATCAATGAATATTGTAAATGCACAAACAGTAATATCTCCACATTGCAAGGTGCAATTCTGAAATTTTTTGCTTTTTCCTGTTAATCCTAGCATGATAAAGAAGATTCAAAGAGAGTGAGATGCCAGCTCCTTTCATTCAGTCAGTAGCTTCAAACATTTCTGGTATATGAAAAACATGTTTTTCAATGGCAAAAATCAATGAATATTGTAAATGCACAAACAGTAATATCTCCACATTGCAAGGTGCAATTCTGAAATTTTTTACTTTTTCCTGCTAATCCTAGCATGATAAAGAAGATTCAAAGAGAGTGAGATGCCAGCTCCTTTCATTCAGTCAGTAGCTTCAAACATTTCTGGTATATGAAAAACATGTTTTTCAATGGCAAAAATCAATGAATATTGTAAATGCACAAACAGTAATATCTCCACATTGCAAGGTGCAATTCTGAAATTTTTTGCTTTTTCCTGCTAATCCTAGCATGATAAAGAAGATTCAAAGAGAGTGAGATGCCAGCTCCTTTCATTCAGTCAGTAGCTTCAAACATTTCTGGACGTTTTTCAATGGCAAAAATCAATGAATATTGTAAATGCACAAACAGTAATATCTCCACATTGCAAGGTGCAATTCTGAAATTTTTTGCTTTTTCCTGTTAATCCTAGCATGATAAAGAAGATTCAAAGAGAGTGAGATGCCAGCTCCTTTCATTCAGTCAGTAGCTTCAAACATTTCTGGTATATGAAAAACATGTTTTTCAATGGCAAAAATCAATGAATATTGTAAATGCACAAACAGTAATATCTCCACATTGCAAGGTGCAATTCTGAAATTTTTTGCTTTTTCCTGTTAATCCTAGCATGATAAAGAAGATTCAAAGAGAGTGAGATGCCAGCTCCTTTCATTCAGTCAGTAGCTTCAAACATTTCTGGTATATGAAAAACATGTTTTTCAATGGCAAAAATCAATGAATATTGTAAATGCACAAACAGTAATATCTCCACATTGCAAGGTGCAATTCTGAAATTTTTTGCTTTTTCCTGCTAATCCTAGCATGATAAAGAAGATTCAACGAGTGAGATGCCAGCTCCTTTCATTCAGTCAGTAGCTTCAAACATTTCTGGTATATGAAAAACATGTTTTTCAATGGCAAAAATCAATGAATATTGTAAATGCACAAACAGTAATATCTCCACATTGCAAGGTGCAATTCTGAAATTTTTTGCTTTTTCCTGCTAATCCTAGCATGATAAAGAAGATTCAAAGAGAGTGAGATGCCAGCTCCTTTCATTCAGTCAGTAGCTTCAAACATTTCTGGACGTTTTTCAATGGCAAAAATCAATGAATATTGTAAATGCACAAACAGTAATATCTCCACATTGCAAGGTGCAATTCTGAAATTTTTTTGCTTTTTCCTGTTAATCCTAGCATGATAAAGAAGATTCAAAGAGAGTGAGATGCCAGCTCCTTTCATTCAGTCAGTAGCTTCAAACATTTCTGGTATATGAAAAACATGTTTTTCAATGGCAAAAATCAATGAATATTGTAAATGCACAAACAGTAATATCTCCACATTGCAAGGTGCAATTCTGAAATTTTTTGCTTTTTCCTGCTAATCCTAGCATGATAAAGAAGATTCAAAGAGAGTGAGATGCCAGCTCCTTTCATTCAGTCAGTAGCTTCAAAAATTTCTGGTATATGAAAAACATGTTTTTCAATGGCAAAAATCAATGAATATTGTAAATGCACAAACAGTAATATCTCCACATTGCAAGGTGCAATTCGGAAATTTTTTGCTTTTTCCAGCTAATCCTAGCATGATAAAGAAGATTCAAAGAGAGTGAGATGCCAGCTCCTTTCATTCAGTCAGTAGCTTCAAACATTTCTGGTATATGAATAACATGATGTTTTTCAATGGCAAAAATCAATGAATATTGTAAATGCACAAACAGTAATATCTCCACATTGCAAGGTGCAATTCTGAAATTTTTTGCTTTTTCCTGCTAATCCTAGCATGATAAAGAAGATTCAAAGAGAGTGAGATGCCAGCTCCTTTCATTCAGTCAGTAGCTTCAAACATTTCTGGACGTTTTTCAATGGCAAAAATCAATGAATATTGTAAATGCACAAACAGTAATATCTCCACATTGCAAGGTGCAATTCTGAAATTTTTTGCTTTTTCCTGTTAATCCTAGCATGATAAAGAAGATTCAAAGAGAGTGAGATGCCAGCTCCTTTCATTCAGTCAGTAGCTTCAAACATTTCTGGTATATGAAAAACATGTTTTTCAATGGCAAAAATCAATGAATATTGTAAATGCACAAACAGTAATATCTCCACATTGCAAGGTGCAATTCTGAAATTTTTTGCTTTTTCCTGCTAATCCTAGCATGATAAAGAAGATTCAAAGAGAGTGAGATGCCAGCTCCTTTCATTCAGTCAGTAGCTTCAAACATTTCTGGTATATGAAAAACATGTTTTTCAATGGCAAAAATCAATGAATATTGTAAATGCACAAACAGTAATATCTCCACATTGCAAGGTGCAATTCTGAAATTTTTTGCTTTTTCCTGCTAATCCTAGCATGATAAAGAAGATTCAAAGAGAGTGAGATGCCAGCTCCTTTCATTCAGTCAGTAGCTTCAAACATTTCTGGGTATATGAAAAGATGTTTTTCAATGGCAAAAATCAATGAATATTGTAAATGCACAAACAGTAATATCTCCACATTGCAAGGTGCAATTCTGAAATTTTTTGCTTTTTCCTGTTAATCCTAGCATGATAAAGAAGATTCAAAGAGAGTGAGATGCCAGCTCCTTTCATTCAGTCAGTAGCTTCAAACATTTCTGGTATATGAAAAACATGTTTTTCAATGGCAAAAATCAATGAATATTGTAAATGCACAAACAGTAATATCTCCACATTGCAAGGTGCAATTCTGAAATTTTTTGCTTTTTCCTGCTAATCCTAGCATGATAAAGAAGATTCAAACAGTGAGATGCCAGCTCCTTTCATTCAGTCAGTAGCTTCAAACATTTCTGGTATATGAAAAACATGTTTTTCAATGGCAAAAATCAATGAATATTGTAAATGCACAAACAGTAATATCTCCACATTGCAAGGTGCAATTCTGAAATTTTTTGCTTTTTCCTGCTAATCCTAGCATGATAAAGAAGATTCAAAGAGAGTGAGATGCCAGCTCCTTTCATTCAGTCAGTAGCTTCAAACATTTCTGGACGTTTTTCAATGGCAAAAATCAATGAATATTGTAAATGCACAAACAGTAATATCTCCACATTGCAAGGTGCAATTCGGAAATTCTTTGCTTTTTCCTGCTAATCCTAGCATGATAAAGAAGATTCAAAGAGAGTGAGATGCCAGCTCCTTTCATTCAGTCAGTAGCTTCAAACATTTCTGGTATATGAAAAACGTTTTTCAATGGCAAAAATCAATGAATATTGTAAATGCACAAACAGTAATATCTCCACATTGCAAGGTGCAATTCTGAAATTTTTTGCTTTTTCCTGTTAATCCTAGCATGATAAAGAAGATTCAAAGAGAGTGAGATGCCAGCTCCTTTCATTCAGTCAGTAGCTTCAAACATTTCTGGTATATGAAAAACATGTTTTTCAATGGCAAAAATCAATGAATATTGTAAATGCACAAACAGTAATATCTCCACATTGCAAGGTGCAATTCTGAAATTTTTTGCTTTTTCCTGCTAATCCTAGCATGATAAAGAAGATTCAAAGAGAGTGAGATGCCAGCTCCTTTCATTCAGTCAGTAGCTTCAAACATTTCTGGACGTTTTTCAATGGCAAAAATCAATGAATATTGTAAATGCACAAACAGTAATATCTCCACATTGCAAGGTGCAATTCTGAAATTTTTTGCTTTTTCCTGTTAATCCTAGCATGATAAAGAAGATTCAAAGAGAGTGAGATGCCAGCTCCTTTCATTCAGTCAGTAGCTTCAAACATTTCTGGTATATGAAAAACATGTTTTTCAATGGCAAAAATCAATGAATATTGTAAATGCACAAACAGTAATATCTCCACATTGCAAGGTGCAATTCTGAAATTTTTTGCTTTTTCCTGCTAATCCTAGCATGATAAAGAAGATTCAAAGAGAGTGAGATGCCAGCTCCTTTCATTCAGTCAGTAGCTTCAAACATTTCTGGTATATGAAAAACATGTTTTTCAATGGCAAAAATCAATGAATATTGTAAATGCACAAACAGTAATATCTCCACATTGCAAGGTGCAATTCTGAAATTTTTTGCTTTTTCCTGCTAATCCTAGCATGATAAAGAAGATTCAAAGAGTGAGATGCCAGCTCCTTTCATTCAGTCAGTAGCTTCAAACATTTCTGGTATATGAAAAACATGTTTTTCAATGGCAAAAATCAATGAATATTGTAAATGCACAAACAGTAATATCTCCACATTGCAAGGTGCAATTCTGAAATTTTTTGCTTTTTCCTGCTAATCCTAGCATGTTAAAGAAGATTCAAAGAGAGTGAGATGCCAGCTCCTTTCATTCAGTCAGTAGCTTCAAACATTTCTGGTATATGAAAAACATGTTTTTCAATGGCAAAAATCAATGAATATTGTAAATGCACAAACAGTAATATTTCCACATTGCAAGGTGCAATTCTGAAATTTTTTGCTTTTTCCTGCTAATCCTAGCATGATAAAGAAGATTCAAAGAGAGTGAGATGCCAGCTCCTTTCATTCAGTCAGTAGCTTCAAACATTTCTGGTATATGAAAAACATGTTTTTCAATGGCAAAAATCAATGAATATTGTAAATGCACAAACAGTAATATCTCCACATTGCAAGGTGCAATTCGGAAATTCTTTGCTTTTTCCTGCTAATCCTAGCATGATAAAGAAGATTCAAAGAGAGTGAGATGCCAGCTCCTTTCATTCAGTCAGTAGCTTCAAACATTTCTGGTATATGAAAAACATGTTTTTCAATGGCAAAAATCAATGAATATTGTAAATGCACAAACAGTAATATCTCCACATTGCAAGGTGCAATTCTGAAATTTTTTGCTTTTTCCTGCTAATCCTAGCATGATAAAGAAGATTCAAAGAGAGTGAGATGCCAGCTCCTTTCATTCAGTCAGTAGCTTCAAACATTTCTGGGTTAACGTTTTTCAATGGCAAAAATCAATGAATATTGTAAATGCACAAACAGTAATATCTCCACATTGCAAGGTGCAATTCGGAAATTCTTTGCTTTTTCCTGCTAATCCTAGCATGATAAAGAAGATTCAAAGAGAGTGAGATGCCAGCTCCTTTCATTCAGTCAGTAGCTTCAAACATTTCTGGTATATGAAAAACGTTTTTCAATGGCAAAAATCAATGAATATTGTAAATGCACAAACAGTAATATCTCCACATTGCAAGGTGCAATTCTGAAATTTTTTGCTTTTTCCTGTTAATCCTAGCATGATAAAGAAGATTCAAAGAGAGTGAGATGCCAGCTCCTTTCATTCAGTCAGTAGCTTCAAACATTTCTGGTATATGAAAAACATGTTTTTCAATGGCAAAAATCAATGAATATTGTAAATGCACAAACAGTAATATCTCCACATTGCAAGGTGCAATTCTGAAATTTTTTGCTTTTTCCTGTTAATCCTAGCATGATAAAGAAGATTCAAAGAGAGTGAGATGCCAGCTCCTTTCATTCAGTCAGTAGCTTCAAACATTTCTGGTATATGAAAAACATGTTTTTCAATGGCAAAAATCAATGAATATTGTAAATGCACAAACAGTAATATCTCCACATTGCAAGGTGCAATTCTGAAATTTTTTGCTTTTTCCTGCTAATCCTAGCATGATAAAGAAGATTCAACGAGTGAGATGCCAGCTCCTTTCATTCAGTCAGTAGCTTCAAACATTTCTGGTATATGAAAAACATGTTTTTCAATGGCAAAAATCAATGAATATTGTAAATGCACAAACAGTAATATCTCCACATTGCAAGGTGCAATTCTGAAATTTTTTGCTTTTTCCTGCTAATCCTAGCATGATAAAGAAGATTCAAAGAGAGTGAGATGCCAGCTCCTTTCATTCAGTCAGTAGCTTCAAACATTTCTGGACGTTTTTCAATGGCAAAAATCAATGAATATTGTAAATGCACAAACAGTAATATCTCCACATTGCAAGGTGCAATTCTGAAATTTTTTTGCTTTTTCCTGTTAATCCTAGCATGATAAAGAAGATTCAAAGAGAGTGAGATGCCAGCTCCTTTCATTCAGTCAGTAGCTTCAAACATTTCTGGTATATGAAAAACATGTTTTTCAATGGCAAAAATCAATGAATATTGTAAATGCACAAACAGTAATATCTCCACATTGCAAGGTGCAATTCTGAAATTTTTTGCTTTTTCCTGCTAATCCTAGCATGATAAAGAAGATTCAAAGAGAGTGAGATGCCAGCTCCTTTCATTCAGTCAGTAGCTTCAAAAATTTCTGGTATATGAAAAACATGTTTTTCAATGGCAAAAATCAATGAATATTGTAAATGCACAAACAGTAATATCTCCACATTGCAAGGTGCAATTCGGAAATTTTTTGCTTTTTCCAGCTAATCCTAGCATGATAAAGAAGATTCAAAGAGAGTGAGATGCCAGCTCCTTTCATTCAGTCAGTAGCTTCAAACATTTCTGGTATATGAATAACATGATGTTTTTCAATGGCAAAAATCAATGAATATTGTAAATGCACAAACAGTAATATCTCCACATTGCAAGGTGCAATTCTGAAATTTTTTGCTTTTTCCTGCTAATCCTAGCATGATAAAGAAGATTCAAAGAGAGTGAGATGCCAGCTCCTTTCATTCAGTCAGTAGCTTCAAACATTTCTGGACGTTTTTCAATGGCAAAAATCAATGAATATTGTAAATGCACAAACAGTAATATCTCCACATTGCAAGGTGCAATTCTGAAATTTTTTGCTTTTTCCTGTTAATCCTAGCATGATAAAGAAGATTCAAAGAGAGTGAGATGCCAGCTCCTTTCATTCAGTCAGTAGCTTCAAACATTTCTGGTATATGAAAAACATGTTTTTCAATGGCAAAAATCAATGAATATTGTAAATGCACAAACAGTAATATCTCCACATTGCAAGGTGCAATTCTGAAATTTTTTGCTTTTTCCTGCTAATCCTAGCATGATAAAGAAGATTCAAAGAGAGTGAGATGCCAGCTCCTTTCATTCAGTCAGTAGCTTCAAACATTTCTGGTATATGAAAAACATGTTTTTCAATGGCAAAAATCAATGAATATTGTAAATGCACAAACAGTAATATCTCCACATTGCAAGGTGCAATTCTGAATTTTTTTGCTTTTTCCTGCTAATCCTAGCATGATAAAGAAGATTCAAAGAGAGTGAGATGCCAGCTCCTTTCATTCAGTCAGTAGCTTCAAACATTTCTAGACGTTTTTCAATGGCAAAAATCAATGAATATTGTAAATGCACAAACAGTAATATCTCCACATTGCAAGGTGCAATTCTGAAATTTTTTGCTTTTTCCTGTTAATCCTAGCATGATAAAGAAGATTCAAAGAGAGTGAGATGCCAGCTCCTTTCATTCAGTCAGTAGCTTCAAACATTTCTGGTATATGAAAAACATGTTTTTCAATGGCAAAAATCAATGAATATTGTAAATGCACAAACAGTAATATCTCCACATTGCAAGGTGCAATTCTGAAATTTTTTGCTTTTTCCTGCTAATCCTAGCATGATAAAGAAGATTCAAACAGTGAGATGCCAGCTCCTTTCATTCAGTCAGTAGCTTCAAACATTTCTGGTATATGAAAAACATGTTTTTCAATGGCAAAAATCAATGAATATTGTAAATGCACAAACAGTAATATCTCCACATTGCAAGGTGCAATTCTGAAATTTTTTGCTTTTTCCTGCTAATCCTAGCATGATAAAGAAGATTCAAAGAGAGTGAGATGCCAGCTCCTTTCATTCAGTCAGTAGCTTCAAACATTTCTGGACGTTTTTCAATGGCAAAAATCAATGAATATTGTAAATGCACAAACAGTAATATCTCCACATTGCAAGGTGCAATTCGGAAATTCTTTGCTTTTTCCTGCTAATCCTAGCATGATAAAGAAGATTCAAAGAGAGTGAGATGCCAGCTCCTTTCATTCAGTCAGTAGCTTCAAACATTTCTGGTATATGAAAAACATGTTTTTCAATGGCAAAAATCAATGAATATTGTAAATGCACAAACAGTAATATCTCCACATTGCAAGGTGCAATTCTGAAATTTTTTGCTTTTTCCTGTTAATCCTAGCATGATAAAGAAGATTCAAAGAGAGTGAGATGCCAGCTCCTTTCATTCAGTCAGTAGCTTCAAACATTTCTGGTATATGAAAAACATGTTTTTCAATGGCAAAAATCAATGAATATTGTAAATGCACAAACAGTAATATCTCCACATTGCAAGGTGCAATTCTGAAATTTTTTACTTTTTCCTGCTAATCCTAGCATGATAAAGAAGATTCAAAGAGAGTGAGATGCCAGCTCCTTTCATTCAGTCAGTAGCTTCAAACATTTCTGGTATATGAAAAACATGTTTTTCAATGGCAAAAATCAATGAATATTGTAAATGCACAAACAGTAATATCTCCACATTGCAAGGTGCAATTCTGAAATTTTTTGCTTTTTCCTGCTAATCCTAGCATGATAAAGAAGATTCAAAGAGAGTGAGATGCCAGCTCCTTTCATTCAGTCAGTAGCTTCAAACATTTCTGGACGTTTTTCAATGGCAAAAATCAATGAATATTGTAAATGCACAAACAGTAATATCTCCACATTGCAAGGTGCAATTCTGAAATTTTTTGCTTTTTCCTGTTAATCCTAGCATGATAAAGAAGATTCAAAGAGAGTGAGATGCCAGCTCCTTTCATTCAGTCAGTAGCTTCAAACATTTCTGGTATATGAAAAACATGTTTTTCAATGGCAAAAATCAATGAATATTGTAAATGCACAAACAGTAATATCTCCACATTGCAAGGTGCAATTCTGAAATTTTTTGCTTTTTCCTGTTAATCCTAGCATGATAAAGAAGATTCAAAGAGAGTGAGATGCCAGCTCCTTTCATTCAGTCAGTAGCTTCAAACATTTCTGGTATATGAAAAACATGTTTTTCAATGGCAAAAATCAATGAATATTGTAAATGCACAAACAGTAATATCTCCACATTGCAAGGTGCAATTCTGAAATTTTTTGCTTTTTCCTGCTAATCCTAGCATGATAAAGAAGATTCAACGAGTGAGATGCCAGCTCCTTTCATTCAGTCAGTAGCTTCAAACATTTCTGGTATATGAAAAACATGTTTTTCAATGGCAAAAATCAATGAATATTGTAAATGCACAAACAGTAATATCTCCACATTGCAAGGTGCAATTATGAAATTTTTTGCTTTTTCCTGCTAATCCTAGCATGATAAAGAAGATTCAAAGAGAGTGAGATGCCAGCTCCTTTCATTCAGTCAGTAGCTTCAAACATTTCTGGACGTTTTTCAATGGCAAAAATCAATGAATATTGTAAATGCACAAACAGTAATATCTCCACATTGCAAGGTGCAATTCTGAAATTTTTTGCTTTTTCCTGTTAATCCTAGCATGATAAAGAAGATTCAAAGAGAGTGAGATGCCAGCTCCTTTCATTCAGTCAGTAGCTTCAAACATTTCTGGTATATGAAAAACATGTTTTTCAATGGCAAAAATCAATGAATATTGTAAATGCACAAACAGTAATATCTCCACATTGCAAGGTGCAATTCTGAAATTTTTTGCTTTTTCCTGCTAATCCTAGCATGATAAAGAAGATTCAAAGAGAGTGAGATGCCAGCTCCTTTCATTCAGTCAGTAGCTTCAAAAATTTCTGGTATATGAAAAACATGTTTTTCAATGGCAAAAATCAATGAATATTGTAAATGCACAAACAGTAATATCTCCACATTGCAAGGTGCAATTCGGAAATTTTTTGCTTTTTCCAGCTAATCCTAGCATGATAAAGAAGATTCAAAGAGAGTGAGATGCCAGCTCCTTTCATTCAGTCAGTAGCTTCAAACATTTCTGGTATATGAATAACATGATGTTTTTCAATGGCAAAAATCAATGAATATTGTAAATGCACAAACAGTAATATCTCCACATTGCAAGGTGCAATTCTGAAATTTTTTGCTTTTTCCTGCTAATCCTAGCATGATAAAGAAGATTCAAAGAGAGTGAGATGCCAGCTCCTTTCATTCAGTCAGTAGCTTCAAACATTTCTGGACGTTTTTCAATGGCAAAAATCAATGAATATTGTAAATGCACAAACAGTAATATCTCCACATTGCAAGGTGCAATTCTGAAATTTTTTGCTTTTTCCTGTTATTCCTAGCATGATAAAGAAGATTCAAAGAGAGTGAGATGCCAGCTCCTTTCATTCAGTCAGTAGCTTCAAACATTTCTGGTATATGAAAAACATGTTTTTCAATGGCAAAAATCAATGAATATTGTAAATGCACAAACAGTAATATCTCCACATTGCAAGGTGCAATTCTGAAATTTTTTGCTTTTTCCTGCTAATCCTAGCATGATAAAGAAGATTCAAAGAGAGTGAGATGCCAGCTCCTTTCATTCAGTCAGTAGCTTCAAACATTTCTGGTATATGAAAAACATGTTTTTCAATGGCAAAAATCAATGAATATTGTAAATGCACAAACAGTAATATCTCCACATTGCAAGGTGCAATTCTGAAATTTTTTGCTTTTTCCTGCTAATCCTAGCATGATAAAGAAGATTCAAAGAGAGTGAGATGCCAGCTCCTTTCATTCAGTCAGTAGCTTCAAACATTTCTAGACGTTTTTCAATGGCAAAAATCAATGAATATTGTAAATGCACAAACAGTAATATCTCCACATTGCAAGGTGCAATTCTGAAATTTTTTGCTTTTTCCTGTTAATCTTAGCATGATAAAGAAGATTCAAAGAGAGTGAGATGCCAGCTCCTTTCATTCAGTCAGTAGCTTCAAACATTTCTGGTATATGAAAAACATGTTTTTCAATGGCAAAAATCAATGAATATTGTAAATGCACAAACAGTAATATCTCCACATTGCAAGGTGCAATTCTGAAATTTTTTGCTTTTTCCTGCTAATCCTAGCATGATAAAGAAGATTCAAACAGTGAGATGCCAGCTCCTTTCATTCAGTCAGTAGCTTCAAACATTTCTGGTATATGAAAAACATGTTTTTCAATGGCAAAAATCAATGAATATTGTAAATGCACAAACAGTAATATCTCCACATTGCAAGGTGCAATTCTGAAATTTTTTGCTTTTTCCTGCTAATCCTAGCATGATAAAGAAGATTCAAAGAGAGTGAGATGCCAGCTCCTTTCATTCAGTCAGTAGCTTCAAACATTTCTGGACGTTTTTCAATGGCAAAAATCAATGAATATTGTAAATGCACAAACAGTAATATCTCCACATTGCAAGGTGCAATTCTGAAATTTTTTGCTTTTTCCTGTTAATCCTAGCATGATAAAGAAGATTCAAAGAGAGTGAGATGCCAGCTCCTTTCATTCAGTCAGTAGCTTCAAACATTTCTGGTATATGAAAAACATGTTTTTCAATGGCAAAAATCAATGAATATTGTAAATGCACAAACAGTAATATCTCCACATTGCAAGGTGCAATTCTGAAATTTTTTGCTTTTTCCTGCTAATCCTAGCATGATAAAGAAGATTCAAAGAGAGTGAGATGCCAGCTCCTTTCATTCAGTCAGTAGCTTCAAACATTTCTGGTATATGAAAAACATGTTTTTCAATGGCAAAAATCAATGAATATTGTAAATGCACAAACAGTAATATCTCCACATTGCAAGGTGCAATTCTGAAATTTTTTGCTTTTTCCTGCTAATCCTAGCATGATAAAGAAGATTCAAAGAGAGTGAGATGCCAGCTCCTTTCATTCAGTCAGTAGCTTCAAACATTTCTGGACGTTTTTCAATGGCAAAAATCAATGAATATTGTAAATGCACAAACAGTAATATCTCCACATTGTAAGGTGCAATTCTGAAATTTTTTGCTTTTTCCTGTTAATCCTAGCATGATAAAGAAGATTCAAAGAGAGTGAGATGCCAGCTCCTTTCATTCAGTCAGTAGCTTCAAACATTTCTGGTATATGAAAAACATGTTTTTCAATGGCAAAAATCAATGAATATTGTAAATGCACAAACAGTAATATCTCCACATTGCAAGGTGCAATTCTGAAATTTTTTGCTTTTTCCTGCTAATCCTAGCATGATAAAGAAGATTCAAAGAGAGTGAGATGCCAGCTCCTTTCATTCAGTCAGTAGCTTCAAACATTTCTGGTATATGAAAAACATGTTTTTCAATGGCAAAAATCAATGAATATTGTAAATGCACAAACAGTAATATCTCCACATTGCAAGGTGCAATTCGGAAATTTTTTGCTTTTTCCAGCTAATCCTAGCATGATAAAGAAGATTCAAAGAGAGTGAGATGCCAGCTCCTTTCATTCAGTCAGTAGCTTCAAACATTTCTGGTATATGAATAACATGATGTTTTTCAATGGCAAAAATCAATGAATATTGTAAATGCACAAACAGTAATATCTCCACATTGCAAGGTACAATTCTGAAATTTTTTGCTTTTTCCTGCTAATCCTAGCATGATAAAGAAGATTCAAAGAGAGTGAGATGCCAGCTCCTTTCATTCAGTCAGTAGCTTCAAACATTTCTGGACGTTTTTCAATGGCAAAAATCAATGAATATTGTAAATGCACAAACAGTAATATCTCCACATTGCAAGGTGCAATTCTGAAATTTTTTGCTTTTTCCTGTTAATCCTAGCATGATAAAGAAGATTCAAAGAGAGTGAGATGCCAGCTCCTTTCATTCAGTCAGTAGCTTCAAACATTTCTGGTATATGAAAAACATGTTTTTCAATGGCAAAAATCAATGAATATTGTAAATGCACAAACAGTAATATCTCCACATTGCAAGGTGCAATTCTGAAATTTTTTGCTTTTTCCTGCTAATCCTAGCATGATAAAGAAGATTCAAAGAGAGTGAGATGCCAGCTCCTTTCATTCAGTCAGTAGCTTCAAACATTTCTGGTATATGAAAAACATGTTTTTCAATGGCAAAAATCAATGAATATTGTAAATGCACAAACAGTAATATCTCCACATTGCAAGGTGCAATTCTGAAATTTTTTGCTTTTTCCTGCTAATCCTAGCATGATAAAGAAGATTCAAAGAGAGTGAGATGCCAGCTCCTTTCATTCAGTCAGTAGCTTCAAACATTTCTGGACGTTTTTCAATGGCAAAAATCAATGAATATTGTAAATGCACAAACAGTAATATCTCCACATTGCAAGGTGCAATTCTGAAATTTTTTGCTTTTTCCTGTTAATCCTAGCATGATAAAGAAGATTCAAAGAGAGTGAGATGCCAGCTCCTTTCATTCAGTCAGTAGCTTCAAACATTTCTGGTATATGAAAAACATGTTTTTCAATGGCAAAAATCAATGAATATTGTAAATGCACAAACAGTAATATCTCCACATTGCAAGGTGCAATTCTGAAATTTTTTGCTTTTTCCTGCTAATCCTAGCATGATAAAGAAGATTCAAAGAGTGAGATGCCAGCTCCTTTCATTCAGTCAGTAGCTTCAAACATTTCTGGTATATGAAAAACATGTTTTTCAATGGCAAAAATCAATGAATATTGTAAATGCACAAACAGTAATATCTCAACATTGCAAGGTGCAATTCTGAAATTTTTTGCTTTTTCCTGCTAATCCTAGCATGATAAAGAAGATTCAAGAGAGTGAGATGCCAGCTCCTTTCATTCAGTCAGTAGCTTCAAACATTTCTGGACGTTTTTCAATGGCAAAAATCAATGAATATTGTAAATGCACAAACAGTAATATCTCCACATTGCAAGGTGCAATTCTGAAATTTTTTGCTTTTTCCTGTTAATCCTAGCATGATAAAGAAGATTCAAAGAGAGTGAGATGCCAGCTCCTTTCATTCAGTCAGTAGCTTCAAACATTTCTGGTATATGAAAAACATGTTTTTCAATGGCAAAAATCAATGAATATTGTAAATGCACAAACAGTAATATCTCCACATTGCAAGGTGCAATTCTGAAATTTTTTGCTTTTTCCTGCTAATCCTAGCATGATAAAGAAGATTCAAAGAGAGTGAGATGCCAGCTCCTTTCATTCAGTCAGTAGCTTCAAACATTTCTGGTATATGAAAAACATGTTTTTCAATGGCAAAAATCAATGAATATTGTAAATGCACAAACAGTAATATCTCCACATTGCAAGGTGCAATTCTGAAATTTTTTGCTTTTTCCTGTTAATCCTAGCATGATAAAGAAGATTCAAAGAGAGTGAGATGCCAGCTCCTTTCATTCAGTCAGTAGCTTCAAACATTTCTGGTATATGAAAAACATGTTTTTCAATGGCAAAAATCAATGAATATTGTAAATGCACAAACAGTAATATCTCCACATTGCAAGGTGCAATTCTGAAATTTTTTGCTTTTTCCTGCTAATCCTAGCATGATAAAGAAGATTCAAAGAGAGTGAGATGCCAGCTCCTTTCATTCAGTCAGTAGCTTCAAACATTTCTGGTATATGAAAAACATGTTTTTCAATGGCAAAAATCAATGAATATTGTAAATGCACAAACAGTAATATCTC
The DNA here is from genome assembly GCF_046119375.1 of Phyllobates terribilis. Taxonomy (NCBI): domain Eukaryota; kingdom Metazoa; phylum Chordata; class Amphibia; order Anura; family Dendrobatidae; genus Phyllobates; species Phyllobates terribilis. The sequence goes on from NW_027365198.1 coordinate 15,633, forward strand.
CACATCGCAAGGTGCAATTCTGAAATTTTTTGCTTTTTCCTGCTAATCCTAGCATGATAAAGAAGATTCAAAGAGAGTGAGATGCCAGCTCCTTTCATTCAGTCAGTAGCTTCAAACATTTCTGGACGTTTTTCAATGGCAAAAATCAATGAATATTGTAAATGCACAAACAGTAATATCTCCACATTGTAAGGTGCAATTCTGAAATTTTTTGCTTTTTCCTGTTAATCCTAGCATGATAAAGAAGATTCAAAGAGAGTGAGATGCCAGCTCCTTTCATTCAGTCAGTAGCTTCAAACATTTCTGGTATATGAAAAACATGTTTTTCAATGGCAAAAATCAATGAATATTGTAAATGCACAAACAGTAATATCTCCACATTGCAAGGTGCAATTCTGAAATTTTTTGCTTTTTCCTGCTAATCCTAGCATGATAAAGAAGATTCAAAGAGAGTGAGATGCCAGCTCCTTTCATTCAGTCAGTAGCTTCAAACATTTCTGGTATATGAAAAACATGTTTTTCAATGGCAAAAATCAATGAATATTGTAAATGCACAAACAGTAATATCTCCACATTGCAAGGTGCAATTCGGAAATTTTTTGCTTTTTCCAGCTAATCCTAGCATGATAAAGAAGATTCAAAGAGAGTGAGATGCCAGCTCCTTTCATTCAGTCAGTAGCTTCAAACATTTCTGGTATATGAATAACATGATGTTTTTCAATGGCAAAAATCAATGAATATTGTAAATGCACAAACAGTAATATCTCAACATTGCAAGGTGCAATTCTGAAATTTTTTGCTTTTTCCTGCTAATCCTAGCATGATAAAGAAGATTCAAGAGAGTGAGATGCCAGCTCCTTTCATTCAGTCAGTAGCTTCAAACATTTCTGGACGTTTTTCAATGGCAAAAATCAATGAATATTGTAAATGCACAAACAGTAATATCTCCACATTGCAAGGTGCAATTCTGAAATTTTTTGCTTTTTCCTGCTAATCCTAGCATGATAAAGAAGATTCAAAGAGAGTGAGATGCCAGCTCCTTTCATTCAGTCAGTAGCTTCAAACATTTCTGGTATATGAAAAACATGTTTTTCAATGGCAAAAATCAATGAATATTGTAAATGCACAAACAGTAATATCTCCACATTGCAAGGTGCAATTCTGAAATTTTTTGCTTTTTCCTGTTAATCCTAGCATGATAAAGAAGATTCAAAGAGAGTGAGATGCCAGCTCCTTTCATTCAGTCAGTAGCTTCAAACATTTCTGGTATATGAAAAACATGTTTTTCAATGGCAAAAATCAATGAATATTGTAAATGCACAAACAGTAATATCTCCACATTGCAAGGTGCAATTCTGAAATTTTTTGCTTTTTCCTGCTAATCCTAGCATGATAAAGAAGATTCAAAGAGAGTGAGATGCCAGCTCCTTTCATTCAGTCAGTAGCTTCAAACATTTCTGGTATATGAAAAACATGTTTTTCAATGGCAAAAATCAATGAATATTGTAAATGCACAAACAGTAATATCTCCACATTGCAAGGTGCAATTCTGAAATTTTTTGCTTTTTCCTGCTAATCCTAGCATGATAAAGAAGATTCAAAGAGAGTGAGATGCCAGCTCCTTTCATTCAGTCAGTAGCTTCAAACATTTCTGGACGTTTTTCAATGGCAAAAATCAATGAATATTGTAAATGCACAAACAGTAATATCTCCACATTGTAAGGTGCAATTCTGAAATTTTTTGCTTTTTCCTGTTAATCCTAGCATGATAAAGAAGATTCAAAGAGAGTGAGATGCCAGCTCCTTTCATTCAGTCAGTAGCTTCAAACATTTCTGGTATATGAAAAACATGTTTTTCAATGGCAAAAATCAATGAATATTGTAAATGCACAAACAGTAATATCTCCACATTGCAAGGTGCAATTCTGAAATTTTTTGCTTTTTCCTGCTAATCCTAGCATGATAAAGAAGATTCAAAGAGAGTGAGATGCCAGCTCCTTTCATTCAGTCAGTAGCTTCAAACATTTCTGGTATATGAAAAACATGTTTTTCAATGGCAAAAATCAATGAATATTGTAAATGCACAAACAGTAATATCTCCACATTGCAAGGTGCAATTCGGAAATTTTTTGCTTTTTCCAGCTAATCCTAGCATGATAAAGAAGATTCAAAGAGAGTGAGATGCCAGCTCCTTTCATTCAGTCAGTAGCTTCAAACATTTCTGGTATATGAATAACATGATGTTTTTCAATGGCAAAAATCAATGAATATTGTAAATGCACAAACAGTAATATCTCCACATTGCAAGGTGCAATTCTGAAATTTTTTGCTTTTTCCTGCTAATCCTAGCATGATAAAGAAGATTCAAAGAGAGTGAGATGCCAGCTCCTTTCATTCAGTCAGTAGCTTCAAACATTTCTGGTATATGAAAAACATGTTTTTCAATGGCAAAAATCAATGAATATTGTAAATGCACAAACAGTAATATCTCCACATTGCAAGGTGCAATTCTGAAATTTTTTGCTTTTTCCTGCTAATCCTAGCATGATAAAGAAGATTCAAAGAGAGTGAGATGCCAGCTCCTTTCATTCAGTCAGTAGCTTCAAACATTTCTGGACGTTTTTCAATGGCAAAAATCAATGAATATTGTAAATGCACAAACAGTAATATCTCCACATTGCAAGGTGCAATTCTGAAATTTTTTGCTTTTTCCTGTTAATCCTAGCATGATAAAGAAGATTCAAAGAGAGTGAGATGCCAGCTCCTTTCATTCAGTCAGTAGCTTCAAACATTTCTGGTATATGAAAAACATGTTTTTCAATGGCAAAAATCAATGAATATTGTAAATGCACAAACAGTAATATCTCCACATTGCAAGGTGCAATTCTGAAATTTTTTGCTTTTTCCTGTTAATCCTAGCATGATAAAGAAGATTCAAAGAGAGTGAGATGCCAGCTCCTTTCATTCAGTCAGTAGCTTCAAACATTTCTGGTATATGAAAAACATGTTTTTCAATGGCAAAAATCAATGAATATTGTAAATGCACAAACAGTAATATCTCCACATTGCAAGGTGCAATTCTGAAATTTTTTGCTTTTTCCTGCTAATCCTAGCATGATAAAGAAGATTCAAAGAGAGTGAGATGCCAGCTCCTTTCATTCAGTCAGTAGCTTCAAACATTTCTGGACGTTTTTCAATGGCAAAAATCAATGAATATTGTAAATGCACAAACAGTAATATCTCCACATTGCAAGGTGCAATTCTGAAATTTTTTGCTTTTTCCTGTTAATCCTAGCATGATAAAGAAGATTCAAAGAGAGTGAGATGCCAGCTCCTTTCATTCAGTCAGTAGCTTCAAACATTTCTGGTATATGAAAAACATGTTTTTCAATGGCAAAAGTCAATGAATATTGTAAATGCACAAACAGTAATATCTCCACATTGCAAGGTGCAATTCTGAAATTTTTTGCTTTTTCCTGCTAATCCTAGCATGATAAAGAAGATTCAAAGAGAGTGAGATGCCAGCTCCTTTCATTCAGTCAGTAGCTTCAAACATTTCTGGTATATGAAAAACATGTTTTTCAATGGCAAAAATCAATGAATATTGTAAATGCACAAACAGTAATATCTCCACATTGCAAGGCGCAATTCTGAAATTTTTTGCTTTTTCCTGCTCCTCTTAGCATGATAAAGAAGATTCAAAGAGAGTGAGATGCCAGCTCCTTTCATTCAGTCAGTAGCTTCAATCATTTCTGGACGTTTTTCAATGGCAAAAATCAATGAATATTGTAAATGCACAAACAGTAATTTCTCCGCATTGCAAGGTGCAATTCTGAAATTTTTTGCTTTTTCCTGCTCCTCTTAGCATGATAAAGAAGATTCAAAGAGAGTGAGGTGCCAGCTCCTTTCATTCAGTCAGTAGCTTCAAACATTTCTGGTATATGAATAACATGTTTTTCAATGGCAAAAATCAATGAATATTGTAAATGCACAAACAGTAATTTCTCCGCATTGCAAGGTGCAATTCTGAAATTTTTTGCTTTTTCCTGCTCCTCTTAGCATGATAAAGAAGATTCAAAGAGAGTGAGATGCCAGCTCCTTTCATTCAGTCAGTAGCTTCAATCATTTCTGGACGTTTTTCAATGGCAAAAATCAATGAATATTGTAAATGCACAAACAGTAATTTCTCCGCATTGCAAGGTGCAATTCTGAAATTTTTTGCTTTTTCCTGCTCCTCTTAGCATGATAAAGAAGATTCAAAGAGAGTGAGATGCCAGCTCCTTTCATTCAGTCAGTAGCTTCAATCATTTCTGGACGTTTTTCAATGGCAAAAATCAATGAATATTGTAAATGCACAAACTGAAATTTCTCCGCATTGCAAGGTGCAATTCTGAAATTTTTTGCTTTTTCCTGCTCCTCTTAGCATGATAAAGAAGATTCAAAGAGAGTGAGATGCCAGCTCCTTTCATTCAGTCAGTAGCTTCAATCATTTCTGGACGTTTTTCAATGGCAAAAATCAATGAATATTGTAAATGCACAAACAGTAATTTCTGTGCATTGCAAGGTGCAATTCTGAAATTTTTTGCTTTTTCCTGCTCCTCTTAGCATGATAAAGAAGATTCAAAGAGAGTGAGATGCCAGCTCCTTTCATTCAGTCAGTAGCTTCAATCATTTCTGGACGTTTTTCAATGGCAAAAATCAATGAATATTGTAAATGCACAAACAGTAATTTCTCCGCATTGCAAGGTGCAATTCTGAAATTTTTTGCTTTTTCCTGCTCCTCTTAGCATGGTAAAGAATACTCAAAGAGAGTGAGATGCCAGATCCTTTCATTCAGTCAGTAGCTTCAAACATTTCTGGTATATGAATAACATGATGTTTTTCAATGGCAAAAATCAATGAATATTGTAAATGCACAAACAGTAATTTCTCCGCATTGCAAGGTGCAAGTCTGAAATTTTTTGCTTTTTCCTGCTCCACTTAGCATGATAAAGAAGATTCAAAGAGAGTGAGATGCCAGCTCCTTTCATTCAGTCAGTAGCTTCAAACATTTCTGGTATATGAATAACATGATGTTTTTCAATGGCAAAAATCAATGAATATTGTAAATGCACAAACAGTAATTTCTCCGCATTGCAAGGTGCAATTCTGAAATTTTTTGCTTTTTCCTGCTCCTCAGCATGATAAAGAAGATTCAAAGAGAGTGAGATGCCAGCTCCTTTCATTCAGTCAGTAGCTTCAATCATTTCTGGACGTTTTTCAATGGCAAAAATCAATGAATATTGTAAATGCACAAACAGTAATTTCTCCGCATTGCAAGGTGCAATTCTGAAATTTTTTGCTTTTTCCTGCTCCTCTTAGCATGATAAAGAAGATTCAAAGAGAGTGAGATGTCAGCTCCTTTCATTCAGTCAGTAGCTTCAAACATTTCTGGTATATGAATAACATGATGTTTTTCAATGGCAAAAATCAATGGATATTGTAAATGCACAAACAGTAATTTCTCCGCATTGCAAGGTGCAATTCTGAAATTTTTTGCTTTTTCCTGCTCCTCTTAGCATGATAAAGAAGATTCAAAGAGAGTGAGATGCCAGCTCCTTTCATTCAGTCAGTAGCTTCAATCATTTCTGGACGTTTTTCAATGGCAAAAATCAATGAATATTGTAAATGCACAAACAGTAATTTCTCCGCATTGCAAGGTGCAATTCTGAAATTTTTTGCTTTTTCCTGCTCCTCTTAGCATGATAAAGAAGATTCAAAGAGAGTGAGATGCCAGCTCCTTTCATTCAGTCAGTAGCTTCAAACATTTCTGGTATATGAATAACATGATGTTTTTCAATGGCAAAAATCAATGAATATTGTAAATGCACAAACAGTAATTTCTCCGCATTGCAAGGTGCAATTCTGAAATTTTTTGCTTTTTCCTGCTCCTCTTAGCATGATAAAGAAGATTCAAAGAGAGTGAGATGCCAGCTCCTTTCGTTCAGTCAGTAGCTTCAATCATTTCTGGACGTTTTTCAATGGCAAAAATCATTGAATATTATAAATGCACAAACAGTAATTTCTCCGCATTGCAAGGTGCAATTCTGAAATTTTTTACTTTTTCCTGCTCCTCTTAGCATGATAAATAAGATTCAAAGAGAGTGAGATGCCAGCTCCTTTCATTCAGTCAGTAGCTTCAATCATTTCTGGTATATGAATAACATGATGTTTTTCAATGGCAAAAATCAATGAATATTGTAAATGCACAAACAGTAATTTCTCCGCATTGCAAGGTGCAATTCTGAAATTTTTTGCTTTTTCCTGCTCCTCGTAGCATGATAAAGAAGATTCAAAGAGAGTGAGATGCCAGCTCCTTTCATTCAGTCAGTAGCTTCAAACATTTCTGGTATATGAAAAACATGTTTTTCAATGGCAAAAATCAATGAATATTGTAAATGCACAAACAGTAATATCTCCACATTGCAAGGTGCAATTCTGAAATTTTTTGCTTTTTCCTGCTAATCCTAGCATGATAAAGAAGATTCAAAGAGAGTGAGATGCCAGCTCCTTTCATTCAGTCAGTAGCTTCAAACATTTCTGGTATATGAAAAACATGTTTTTCAATGGCAAAAATCAATGAATATTGTAAATGCACAAACAGTAATATCTCCACATTGCAAGGTGCAATTCTGAAATTTTTTGCTTTTTCCTGCTAATCCTAGCATGATAAAGAAGATTCAAAGAGAGTGAGATGCCAGCTCCTTTCATTCAGTCAGTAGCTTCAAACATTTCTGGACGTTTTTCAATGGCAAAAATCAATGAATATTGTAAATGCACAAACAGTAATATCTCCACATTGCAAGGTGCAATTCTGAAATTTTTTGCTTTTTCCTGTTAATCCTAGCATGATAAAGAAGATTCAAAGAGAGTGAGATGCCAGCTCCTTTCATTCAGTCAGTAGCTTCAAACATTTCTGGTATATGAAAAACATGTTTTTCAATGGCAAAAATCAATGAATATTGTAAATGCACAAACAGTAATATCTCCACATTGCAAGGTGCAATTCTGAAATTTTTTGCTTTTTCCTGTAAATCCTAGCATGATAAAGAAGATTCAAAGAGAGTGAGATGCCAGCTCCTTTCATTCAGTCAGTAGCTTCAAACATTTCTGGTATATGAAAAACATGTTTTTCAATGGCAAAAATCAATGAATATTGTAAATGCACAAACAGTAATATCTCCACATTGCAAGGTGCAATTCTGAAATTTTTTGCTTTTTCCTGCTAATCCTAGCATGATAAAGAAGATTCAAAGAGAGTGAGATGCCAGCTCCTTTCATTCAGTCAGTAGCTTCAAACATTTCTGGACGTTTTTCAATGGCAAAAATCAATGAATATTGTAAATGCACAAACAGTAATATCTCCACATTGCAAGGTGCAATTCTGAAATTTTTTGCTTTTTCCTGTTAATCCTAGCATGATAAAGAAGATTCAAAGAGAGTGAGATGCCAGCTCCTTTCATTCAGTCAGTAGCTTCAAACATTTCTGGTATATGAAAAACATGTTTTTCAATGGCAAAAATCAATGAATATTGTAAATGCACAAACAGTAATATCTCCACATTGCAAGGTGCAATTCTGAAATTTTTTGCTTTTTCCTGTTAATCCTAGCATGATAAAGAAGATTCAAAGAGAGTGAGATGCCAGCTCCTTTCATTCAGTCAGTAGCTTCAAACATTTCTGGTATATGAAAAACATGTTTTTCAATGGCAAAAATCAATGAATATTGTAAATGCACAAACAGTAATATCTCCACATTGCAAGGTGCAATTCTGAAATTTTTTGCTTTTTCCTGCTAGTCCTAGCATGATAAAGAAGATTCAAAGAGTGAGATGCCAGCTCCTTTCATTCAGTCAGTAGCTTCAAACATTTCTGGTATATGAAAAACATGTTTTTCAATGGCAAAAATCAATGAAAATTGTAAATGCACAAACAGTAATATCTCCACATTGCAAGGTGCAATTCTGAAATTTTTTGCTTTTTCCTGCTAATCCTAGCATGATAAAGAAGATTCAAAGAGAGTGAGATGCCAGCTCCTTTCATTCAGTCAGTAGCTTCAAACATTTCTGGTATATGAAAAACATGTTTTTCAATGGCAAAAATCAATGAATATTGTAAATGCACAAACAGTAATATCTCCACATTGCAAGGTGCAATTCGGAAATTCTTTGCTTTTTCCTGCTAATCCTAGCATGATAAAGAAGATTCAAAGAGAGTGAGATGCCAGCTCCTTTCATTCAGTCAGTAGCTTCAAACATTTCTGGTATATGAATAACATGATGTTTTTCAATGGCAAAAATCAATGAATATTGTAAATGCACAAACAGTAATATCTCCACATTGCAAGGTGCAATTCTGAAATTTTTTGCTTTTTCCTGCTAATCCTAGCATGATAAAGAAGATTCAAAGAGAGTGAGATGCCAGCTCCTTTCATTCAGTCAGTAGCTTCAAACATTTCTGGACGTTTTTCAATGGCAAAAATCAATGAATATTGTAAATGCACAAACAGTAATATCTCCACATTGCAAGGTGCAATTCTGAAATTTTTTGCTTTTTCCTGTTAATCCTAGCATGATAAAGAAGTTTCAAAGAGAGTGAGATGCCAGCTCCTTTCATTCAGTCAGTAGCTTCAAACATTTCTGGTATATGAAAAACATGTTTTTCAATGGCAAAAATCAATGAATATTGTAAATGCACAAACAGTAATATCTCCACATTGCAAGGTGCAATTCTGAAATTTTTTGCTTTTTCCTGCTAATCCTAGCATGATAAAGAAGATTCAAAGACAGTGAGATGCCAGCTCCTTTCATTCAGTCAGTAGCTTCAAACATTTCTGGTATATGAAAAACATGTTTTTCAATGGCAAAAATCAATGAATATTGTAAATGCACAAACAGTAATATCTCCACATTGCAAGGTGCAATTCTGAAATTTTTTGCTTTTTCCTGCTAATCCTAGCATGATAAAGAAGATTCAAAGAGAGTGAGATGCCAGCTCCTTTCATTCAGTCAGTAGCTTCAAACATTTCTGGACGTTTTTCAATGGCAAAAATCAATGAATATTGTAAATGCACAAACAGTAATATCTCCACATTGCAAGGTGCAATTCTGAAATTTTTTGCTTTTTCCTGTTAATCCTAGCATGATAAAGAAGATTCAAAGAGAGTGAGATGCCAGCTCCTTTCATTCAGTCAGTAGCTTCAAACATTTCTGGTATATGAAAAACATGTTTTTCAATGGCAAAAATCAATGAATATTGTAAATGCACAAACAGTAATATCTCCACATTGCAAGGTGCAATTCTGAAATTTTTTGCTTTTTCCTGCTAATCCTAGCAAGATAAAGAAGATTCAAAGAGTGAGATGCCAGCTCCTTTCATTCAGTCAGTAGCTTCAAACATTTCTGGTATATGAAAATCATGTTTTTCAATGGCAAAAATCAATGAATATTGTAAATGCACAAACAGTAATATCTCAACATTGCAAGGTGCAATTCTGAAATTTTTTGCTTTTTCCTGCTAATCCTAGCATGATAAAGAAGATTCAAAGAGAGTGAGATGCCAGCTCCTTTCATTCAGTCAGTAGCTTCAAACATTTCTGGACGTTTTTCAATGGCAAAAATCAATGAATATTGTAAATGCACAAACAGTAATATCTCCACATTGCAAGGTGCAATTCTGAAATTTTTTGCTTTTTCCTGTTAATCCTAGCATGATAAAGAAGATTCAAAGAGAGTGAGATGCCAGCTCCTTTCATTCAGTCAGTAGCTTCAAACATTTCTGGTATATGAAAAACATGTTTTTCAATGGCAAAAATCAATGAATATTGTAAATGCACAAACAGTAATATCTCCACATTGCAAGGTGCAATTCTGAAATTTTTTGCTTTTTCCTGCTAATCCTAGCATGATAAAGAAGATTCAAAGAGAGTGAGATGCCAGCTCCTTTCATTCAGTCAGTAGCTTCAAACATTTCTGGTATATGAAAAACATGTTTTTCAATGGCAAAAATCAATGAATATTGTAAATGCACAAACAGTAATATCTCCACATTGCAAGGTGCAATTCTGAAATTTTTTGCTTTTTCCTGTTAATCCTAGCATGATAAAGAAGATTCAAAGAGAGTGAGATGCCAGCTCCTTTCATTCAGTCAGTAGCTTCAAACATTTCTGGTATATGAAAAACATGTTTTTCAATGGCAAAAATCAATGAATATTGTAAATGCACAAACAGTGATATCTCCACATTGCAAGGTGCAATTCTGAAATTTTTTGCTTTTTCCTGCTAATCCTAGCATGATAAAGAAGATTCAAAGAGAGTGAGATGCCAGCTCCTTTCATTCAGTCAGTAGCTTCAAACATTTCTGGTATATGAAAAACATGTTTTTCAATGGCAAAAATCAATGAATATTGTAAATGCACAAACAGTAATATCTCCACATTGCAAGGTGCAATTCTGAAATTTTTTGCTTTTTCCTGCTAATCCTAGCATGATAAAGAAGATTCAAAGAGAGTGAGATGCCAGCTCCTTTCATTCAGTCAGTAGCTTCAAACATTTCTGGACGTTTTTCAATGGCAAAAATCAATGAATATTGTAAATGCACAAACAGTAATATCTCCACATTGCAAGGTGCAATTCTGAAATTTTTTGCTTTTTCCTGTTAATCCTAGCATGATAAAGAAGATTCAAAGAGAGTGAGATGCCAGCTCCTTTCATTCAGTCAGTAGCTTCAAACATTTCTGGTATATGAAAAACATGTTTTTCAATGGCAAAAATCAATGAATATTGTAAATGCACAAACAGTAATATCTCCACATTGCAAGGTGCAATTCTGAAATTTTTTGCTTTTTCCTGTTAATCCTAGCATGATAAAGAAGATTCAAAGAGAGTGAGATGCCAGCTCCTTTCATTCAGTCAGTAGCTTCAAACATTTCTGGTATATGAAAAACATGTTTTTCAATGGCAAAAATCAATGAATATTGTAAATGCACAAACAGTAATATCTCCACATTGCAAGGTGCAATTCTGAAATTTTTTGCTTTTTCCTGCTAATCCTAGCATGATAAAGAAGATTCAAAGAGAGTGAGATGCCAGCTCCTTTCATTCAGTCAGTAGCTTCAAACATTTCTGGACATTTTTCAATGGCAAAAATCAATGAATATTGTAAATGCACAAACAGTAATATCTCCACATTGCAAGGTGCAATTCTGAAATTTTTTGCTTTTTCCTGTTAATCCTAGCATGATAAAGAAGATTCAAAGAGAGTGAGATGCCAGCTCCTTTCATTCAGTCAGTAGCTTCAAACATTTCTGGTATATGAAAAACATGTTTTTCAATGGCAAAAATCAATGAATATTGTAAATGCACAAACAGTAATATCTCCACATTGCAAGGTGCAATTCTGAAATTTTTTGCTTTTTCCTGCTAATCCTAGCATGATAAAGAAGATTCAAAGAGAGTGAGATGCCAGCTCCTTTCATTCAGTCAGTAGCTTCAAACATTTCTGGACATTTTTCAATGGCAAAAATCAATGAATATTGTAAATGCACAAACAGTAATATCTCCACATTGCAAGGTGCAATTCTGAAATTTTTTGCTTTTTCCTGTTAATCCTAGCATGATAAAGAAGATTCAAAGAGAGTGAGATGCCAGCTCCTTTCATTCAGTCAGTAGCTTCAAACATTTCTGGTATATGAAAAACATGTTTTTCAATGGCAAAAATCAATGAATATTGTAAATGCACAAACAGTAATATCTCCACATTGCAAGGTGCAATTCTGAAATTTTTTGCTTTTTCCTGCTAATCCTAGCATGATAAAGAAGATTCAAAGAGAGTGAGATGCCAGCTCGTTTCATTCAGTCAGTAGCTTCAAACATTTCTGGTATATGAAAAACATGTTTTTCAATGGCAAAAGTCAATGAATATTGTAAATGCACAAACAGTAATATCTCCACATTGCAAGGTGCAATTCTGAAATTTTTTGCTTTTTCCTGCTAATCCTAGCATGATAAAGAAGATTCAAAGAGAGTGAGATGCCAGCTCCTTTCATTCAGTCAGTAGCTTCAAACATTTCTGGTATATGAAAAACATGTTTTTCAATGGCAAAAATCAATGAATATTGTAAATGCACAAACAGTAATATCTCCACATTGCAAGGCGCAATTCTGAAATTTTTTGCTTTTTCCTGCTCCTCTTAGCATGATAAAGAAGATTCAAAGAGAGTGAGATGCCAGCTCCTTTCATTCAGTCAGTAGCTTCAATCATTTCTGGACGTTTTTCAATGGCAAAAATCAATGAATATTGTAAATGCACAAACAGTAATTTCTCCGCATTGCAAGGTGCAATTCTGAAATTTTTTGCTTTTTCCTGCTCCTCTTAGCATGATAAAGAAGATTCAAAGAGAGTGAGGTGCCAGCTCCTTTCATTCAGTCAGTAGCTTCAAACATTTCTGGTATATGAATAACATGTTTTTCAATGGCAAAAATCAATGAATATTGTAAATGCACAAACAGTAATTTCTCCGCATTGCAAGGTGCAATTCTGAAATTTTTTGCTTTTTCCTGCTCCTCTTAGCATGATAAAGAAGATTCAAAGAGAGTGAGATGCCAGCTCCTTTCATTCAGTCAGTAGCTTCAATCATTTCTGGACGTTTTTCAATGGCAAAAATCAATGAATATTGTAAATGCACAAACAGTAATTTCTCCGCATTGCAAGGTGCAATTCTGAAATTTTTTGCTTTTTCCTGCTCCTCTTAGCATGATAAAGAAGATTCAAAGAGATTGAGATGCCAGCTCCTTTCATTCAGTCAGTAGCTTCAATCATTTCTGGACGTTTTTCAATGGCAAAAATCAATGAATATTGTAAATGCACAAACTGAAATTTCTCCGCATTGCAAGGTGCAATTCTGAAATTTTTTGCTTTTTCCTGCTCCTCAGCATGATAAAGAAGATTCAAAGAGAGTGAGATGCCAGCTCCTTTCATTCAGTCAGTAGCTTCAATCATTTCTGGACGTTTTTCAATGGCAAAAATCAATGAATATTGTAAATGCACAAACAGTAATTTCTGTGCATTGCAAGGTGCAATTCTGAAATTTTTTGCTTTTTCCTGCTCCTCTTAGCATGGTAAAGAAGATTCAAAGAGAGTGAGATGCCAGCTCCTTTCATTCAGTCAGTAGCTTCAAACATTTCTGGTATATGAATAACATGATGTTTTTCAATGACAAAAATCAATGAATATTGTAAATGCACAAACAGTAATTTCTCCGCATTGCAAGGTGCAAGTCTGAAATTTTTTGCTTTTTCCTGCTCCTCTTAGCATGATAAAGAAGATTCAAAGAGAGTGAGATGCCAGCTCCTTTCATTCAGTTAGTAGCTTCAATCATTTCTGGACGTTTTTCAATGGCAAAAATCAATGAATATTGTAAATGCACAAACTGTAATTTCTCCGCATTGCAAGGTGCAATTCTGAAATTTTTTGCTTTTTCCTGCTCCTCTTAGCATGATAAAGAAGATTCAAAGAGAGTGAGATGCCAGCTCCTTTCATTCAGTCAGTAGCTTCAATCATTTCTGGACGTTTTTCAATGGCAAAAATCAATGAATATTGTAAATGCACAAACAGTAATTTCTCCGCATTGCAAGGTGCAATTCTGAAATTTTTTGCTTTTTCCTGCTCCTCTTATCATGGTAAAGAATACTCAAAGAGAGTGAGATGCCAGCTCCTTTCATTCAGTCAGTAGCTTCAAACATTTCTGGTATATGAATAACATGATGTTTTTCAATGGCAAAAATCAATGAATATTGTAAATGCACAAACAGTAATTTCTCCGCATTGCAAGGTGCAAGTCTGAAATTTTTTGCTTTTTCCTGCTAATCCTAGCATGATAAAGAAGATTCAAAGAGAGTGAGATGCCAGCTCCTTTCATTCAGTCAGTAGCTTCAAACATTTCTGGACGTTTTTCAATGGCAAAAATCAATGAATATTGTAAATGCACAAACAGTAATATCTCCACATTGCAAGGTGCAATTGTGAAATTTTTTGCTTTTTCCTGTTAATCCTAGCATGATAAAGAAGATTCAAAGAGAGTGAGATGCCAGCTCCTTTCATTCAGTCAGTAGCTTCAAACATTTCTGGTATATGAAAAACATGTTTTTCAATGGCAAAAATCAATGAATATTGTAAATGCACAAACAGTAATATCTCCACATTGCAAGGTGCAATTCTGAAATTTTTTGCTTTTTCCTGTTAATCCTAGCATGATAAAGAAGATTCAAAGAGAGTGAGATGCCAGCTCCTTTCATTCAGTCAGTAGCTTCAAACATTTCTGGTATATGAAAAACATGTTTTTCAATGGCAAAAATCAATGAATATTGTAAATGCACAAACAGTAATATCTCCACATTGCAAGGTGCAATTCTGAAATTTTTTGCTTTTTCCTGCTAGTCCTAGCATGATAAAGAAGATTCAAAGAGTGAGATGCCAGCTCCTTTCATTCAGTCAGTAGCTTCAAACATTTCTGGTATATGAAAAACATGTTTTTCAATGGCAAAAATCAATGAATATTGTAAATGCACAAACAGTAATATCTCCACATTGCAAGGTGCAATTCTGAAATTTTTTGCTTTTTCCTGCTAATCCTAGCATGATAAAGAAGATTCAAAGAGAGTGAGATGCCAGCTCCTTTCATTCAGTCAGTAGCTTCAAACATTTCTGGTATATGAAAAACATGTTTTTCAATGGCAAAAATCAATGAATATTGTAAATGCACAAACAGTAATATCTCCACATTGCAAGGTGCAATTCTGAAATTTTTTGCTTTTTCCTGCTAATCCTAGCATGATAAAGAAGATTCAAAGAGAGTGAGATGCCAGCTCCTTTCATTCAGTCAGTAGCTTCAAACATTTCTGGACGTTTTTCAATGGCAAAAATCAATGAATATTGTAAATGCACAAACAGTAATATCTCCACATTGCAAGGTGCAATTCTGAAATTTTTTGCTTTTTCCTGTTAATCCTAGCATGATAAAGAAGATTCAAAGAGAGTGAGATGCCAGCTCCTTTCATTCAGTCAGTAGCTTCAAACATTTCTGGTATATGAAAAACATGTTTTTCAATGGCAAAAATCAATGAATATTGTAAATGCACAAACAGTAATATCTCCACATTGCAAAGTGCAATTCTGAAATTTTTTGCTTTTTCCTGTTAATCCTAGCATGATAAAGAAGATTCAAAGAGAGTGAGATGCCAGCTCCTTTCATTCAGTCAGTAGCTTCAAACATTTCTGGTATATGAAAAACATGTTTTTCAATGGCAAAAATCAATGAATATTGTAAATGCACAAACAGTAATATCTCCACATTGCAAGGTGCAATTCTGAAATTTTTTGCTTTTTCCTGCTAATCCTAGCATGATAAAGAAGATTCAAAGAGAGTGAGATGCCAGCTCCTTTCATTCAGTCAGTAGCTTCAAACATTTCTGGACATTTTTCAATGGCAAAAATCAATGAATATTGTAAATGCACAAACAGTAATATCTCCACATTGCAAGGTGCAATTCTGAAATTTTTTGCTTTTTCCTGTAAATCCTAGCATGATAAAGAAGATTCAAAGAGAGTGAGATGCCAGCTCCTTTCATTCAGTCAGTAGCTTCAAACATTTCTGGTATATGAAAAACATGTTTTTCAATGGCAAAAATCAATGAATATTGTAAATGCACAAACAGTAATATCTCCACATTGCAAGGTGCAATTCTGAAATTTTTTGCTTTTTCCTGCTAATCCTAGCATGATAAAGAAGATTCAAAGAGAGTGAGATGCCAGCTCCTTTCATTCAGTCAGTAGCTTCAAACATTTCTGGACGTTTTTCAATGGCAAAAATCAATGAATATTGTAAATGCACAAACAGTAATATCTCCACATTGCAAGGTGCAATTCTGAAATTTTTTGCTTTTTCCTGTTAATCCTAGCATGATAAAGAAGATTCAAAGAGAGTGAGATGCCAGCTCCTTTCATTCAGTCAGTAGCTTCAAACATTTCTGGTATATGAAAAACATGTTTTTCAATGGCAAAAATCAATGAATATTGTAAATGCACAAACAGTAATATCTCCACATTGCAAGGTGCAATTCTGAAATTTTTTGCTTTTTCCTGTTAATCCTAGCATGATAAAGAAGATTCAAAGAGAGTGAGATGCCAGCTCCTTTCATTCAGTCAGTAGCTTCAAACATTTCTGGTATATGAAAAACATGTTTTTCAATGGCAAAAATCAATGAATATTGTAAATGCACAAACAGTAATATCTCCACATTGCAAGGTGCAATTCTGAAATTTTTTGCTTTTTCCTGCTAGTCCTAGCATGATAAAGAAGATTCAAAGAGTGAGATGCCAGCTCCTTTCATTCAGTCAGTAGCTTCAAACATTTCTGGTATATGAAAAACATGTTTTTCAATGGCAAAAATCAATGAATATTGTAAATGCACAAACAGTAATATCTCCACATTGCAAGGTGCAATTCTGAAATTTTTTGCTTTTTCCTGCTAATCCTAGCATGATAAAGAAGATTCAAAGAGAGTGAGATGCCAGCTCCTTTCATTCAGTCAGTAGCTTCAAACATTTCTGGTATATGAAAAACATGTTTTTCAATGGCAAAAATCAATGAATATTGTAAATGCACAAACAGTAATATCTCCACATTGCAAGGTGCAATTCGGAAATTCTTTGCTTTTTCCTGCTAATCCTAGCATGATAAAGAAGATTCAAAGAGAGTGAGATGCCAGCTCCTTTCATTCAGTCAGTAGCTTCAAACATTTCTGGTATATGAATAACATGATGTTTTTCAATGGCAAAAATCAATGAATATTGTAAATGCACAAACAGTAATATCTCCACATTGCAAGGTGCAATTCTGAAATTTTTTGCTTTTTCCTGCTAATCCTAGCATGATAAAGAAGATTCAAAGAGAGTGAGATGCCAGCTCCTTTCATTCAGTCAGTAGCTTCAAACATTTCTGGACGTTTTTCAATGGCAAAAATCAATGAATATTGTAAATGCACAAACAGTAATATCTCCACATTGCAAGGTGCAATTCTGAAATTTTTTGCTTTTTCCTGTTAATCCTAGCATGATAAAGAAGTTTCAAAGAGAGTGAGATGCCAGCTCCTTTCATTCAGTCAGTAGCTTCAAACATTTCTGGTATATGAAAAACATGTTTTTCAATGGCAAAAATCAATGAATATTGTAAATGCACAAACAGTAATATCTCCACATTGCAAGGTGCAATTCTGAAATTTTTTGCTTTTTCCTGCTAATCCTAGCATGATAAAGAAGATTCAAAGACAGTGAGATGCCAGCTCCTTTCATTCAGTCAGTAGCTTCAAACATTTCTGGTATATGAAAAACATGTTTTTCAATGGCAAAAATCAATGAATATTGTAAATGCACAAACAGTAATATCTCCACATTGCAAGGTGCAATTCTGAAATTTTTTGCTTTTTCCTGCTAATCCTAGCATGATAAAGAAGATTCAAAGAGAGTGAGATGCCAGCTCCTTTCATTCAGTCAGTAGCTTCAAACATTTCTGGACGTTTTTCAATGGCAAAAATCAATGAATATTGTAAATGCACAAACAGTAATAGCTCCACATTGCAAGGTGCAATTCTGAAATTTTTTGCTTTTTCCTGTTAATCCTAGCATGATAAAGAAGATTCAAAGAGAGTGAGATGCCAGCTCCTTTCATTCAGTCAGTAGCTTCAAACATTTCTGGTATATGAAAAACATGTTTTTCAATGGCAAAAATCAATGAATATTGTAAATGCACAAACAGTAATATCTCCACATTGCAAGGTGCAATTCTGAAATTTTTTGCTTTTTCCTGCTAATCCTAGCAAGATAAAGAAGATTCAAAGAGTGAGATGCCAGCTCCTTTCATTCAGTCAGTAGCTTCAAACATTTCTGGTATATGAAAATCATGTTTTTCAATGGCAAAAATCAATGAATATTGTAAATGCACAAACAGTAATATCTCAACATTGCAAGGTGCAATTCTGAAATTTTTTGCTTTTTCCTGCTAATCCTAGCATGATAAAGAAGATTCAAAGAGAGTGAGATGCCAGCTCCTTTCATTCAGTCAGTAGCTTCAAACATTTCTGGACGTTTTTCAATGGCAAAAATCAATGAATATTGTAAATGCACAAACAGTAATATCTCCACATTGCAAGGTGCAATTCTGAAATTTTTTGCTTTTTCCTGTTAATCCTAGCATGATAAAGAAGATTCAAAGAGAGTGAGATGCCAGCTCCTTTCATTCAGTCAGTAGCTTCAAACATTTCTGGTATATGAAAAACATGTTTTTCAATGGCAAAAATCAATGAATATTGTAAATGCACAAACAGTAATATCTCCACATTGCAAGGTGCAATTCTGAAATTTTTTGCTTTTTCCTGCTAATCCTAGCATGATAAAGAAGATTCAAAGAGAGTGAGATGCCAGCTCCTTTCATTCAGTCAGTAGCTTCAAACATTTCTGGTATATGAAAAACATGTTTTTCAATGGCAAAAATCAATGAATATTGTAAATGCACAAACAGTAATATCTCCACATTGCAAGGTGCAATTCTGAAATTTTTTGCTTTTTCCTGTTAATCCTAGCATGATAAAGAAGATTCAAAGAGAGTGAGATGCCAGCTCCTTTCATTCAGTCAGTAGCTTCAAACATTTCTGGTATATGAAAAACATGTTTTTCAATGGCAAAAATCAATGAATATTGTAAATGCACAAACAGTAATATCTCCACATTGCAAGGTGCAATTCTGAAATTTTTTGCTTTTTCCTGCTAATCCTAGCATGATAAAGAAGATTCAAAGAGAGTGAGATGCCAGCTCCTTTCATTCAGTCAGTAGCTTCAAACATTTCTGGTATATGAAAAACATGTTTTTCAATGGCAAAAATCAATGAATATTGTAAATGCACAAACAGTAATATCTCCACATTGCAAGGTGCAATTCTGAAATTTTTTGCTTTTTCCTGCTAATCCTAGCATGATAAAGAAGATTCAAAGAGAGTGAGATGCCAGCTCCTTTCATTCAGTCAGTAGCTTCAAACATTTCTGGACGTTTTTCAATGGCAAAAATCAATGAATATTGTAAATGCACAAACAGTAATATCTCCACATTGCAAGGTGCAATTCTGAAATTTTTTGCTTTTTCCTGTTAATCCTAGCATGATAAAGAAGATTCAAAGAGAGTGAGATGCCAGCTCCTTTCATTCAGTCAGTAGCTTCAAACATTTCTGGTATATGAAAAACATGTTTTTCAATGGCAAAAATCAATGAATATTGTAAATGCACAAACAGTAATATCTCCACATTGCAAGGTGCAATTCTGAAATTTTTTGCTTTTTCCTGTTAATCCTAGCATGATAAAGAAGATTCAAAGAGAGTGAGATGCCAGCTCCTTTCATTCAGTCAGTAGCTTCAAACATTTCTGGTATATGAAAAACATGTTTTTCAATGGCAAAAATCAATGAATATTGTAAATGCACAAACAGTAATATCTCCACATTGCAAGGTGCAATTCTGAAATTTTTTGCTTTTTCCTGCTAATCCTAGCATGATAAAGAAGATTCAAAGAGAGTGAGATGCCAGCTCCTTTCATTCAGTCAGTAGCTTCAAACATTTCTGGACATTTTTCAATGGCAAAAATCAATGAATATTGTAAATGCACAAACAGTAATATCTCCACATTGCAAGGTGCAATTCTGAAATTTTTTGCTTTTTCCTGTTAATCCTAGCATGATAAAGAAGATTCAAAGAGAGTGAGATGCCAGCTCCTTTCATTCAGTCAGTAGCTTCAAACATTTCTGGTATATGAAAAACATGTTTTTCAATGGCAAAAATCAATGAATATTGTAAATGCACAAACAGTAATATCTCCACATTGCAAGGTGCAATTCTGAAATTTTTTGCTTTTTCCTGCTAATCCTAGCATGATAAAGAAGATTCAAAGAGAGTGAGATGCCAGCTCCTTTCATTCAGTCAGTAGCTTCAAACATTTCTGGACATTTTTCAATGGCAAAAATCAATGAATATTGTAAATGCACAAACAGTAATATCTCCACATTGCAAGGTGCAATTCTGAAATTTTTTGCTTTTTCCTGTTAATCCTAGCATGATAAAGAAGATTCAAAGAGAGTGAGATGCCAGCTCCTTTCATTCAGTCAGTAGCTTCAAACATTTCTGGTATATGAAAAACATGTTTTTCAATGGCAAAAATCAATGAATATTGTAAATGCACAAACAGTAATATCTCCACATTGCAAGGTGCAATTCTGAAATTTTTTGCTTTTTCCTGCTAATCCTAGCATGATAAAGAAGATTCAAAGAGAGTGAGATGCCAGCTCCTTTCATTCAGTCAGTAGCTTCAAACATTTCTGGTATATGAAAAACATGTTTTTCAATGGCAAAAGTCAATGAATATTGTAAATGCACAAACAGTAATATCTCCACATTGCAAGGTGCAATTCTGAAATTTTTTGCTTTTTCCTGCTAATCCTAGCATGATAAAGAAGATTCAAAGAGAGTGAGATGCCAGCTCCTTTCATTCAGTCAGTAGCTTCAAACATTTCTGGTATATGAAAAACATGTTTTTCAATGGCAAAAATCAATGAATATTGTAAATGCACAAACAGTAATATCTCCACATTGCAAGGCGCAATTCTGAAATTTTTTGCTTTTTCCTGCTCCTCTTAGCATGATAAAGAAGATTCAAAGAGAGTGAGATGCCAGCTCCTTTCATTCAGTCAGTAGCTTCAATCATTTCTGGACGTTTTTCAATGGCAAAAATCAATGAATATTGTAAATGCACAAACAGTAATTTCTCCGCATTGCAAGGTGCAATTCTGAAATTTTTTGCTTTTTCCTGCTCCTCTTAGCATGATAAAGAAGATTCAAAGAGAGTGAGGTGCCAGCTCCTTTCATTCAGTCAGTAGCTTCAAACATTTCTGGTATATGAATAACATGTTTTTCAATGGCAAAAATCAATGAATATTGTAAATGCACAAACAGTAATTTCTCCGCATTGCAAGGTGCAATTCTGAAATTTTTTGCTTTTTCCTGCTCCTCTTAGCATGATAAAGAAGATTCAAAGAGAGTGAGATGCCAGCTCCTTTCATTCAGTCAGTAGCTTCAATCATTTCTGGACGTTTTTCAATGGCAAAAATCAATGAATATTGTAAATGCACAAACAGTAATTTCTCCGCATTGCAAGGTGCAATTCTGAAATTTTTTGCTTTTTCCTGCTCCTCTTAGCATGATAAAGAAGATTCAAAGAGATTGAGATGCCAGCTCCTTTCATTCAGTCAGTAGCTTCAATCATTTCTGGACGTTTTTCAATGGCAAAAATCAATGAATATTGTAAATGCACAAACTGAAATTTCTCCGCATTGCAAGGTGCAATTCTGAAATTTTTTGCTTTTTCCTGCTCCTCTTAGCATGATAAAGAAGATTCAAAGAGAGTGAGATGCCAGCTCCTTTCATTCAGTCAGTAGCTTCAATCATTTCTGGACGTTTTTCAATGGCAAAAATCAATGAATATTGTAAATGCACAAACAGTAATTTCTGTGCATTGCAAGGTGCAATTCTGAAATTTTTTGCTTTTTCCTGCTCCTCTTAGCATGGTAAAGAAGATTCAAAGAGAGTGAGATGCCAGCTCCTTTCATTCAGTCAGTAGCTTCAAACATTTCTGGTATATGAATAACATGATGTTTTTCAATGACAAAAATCAATGAATATTGTAAATGCACAAACAGTAATTTCTCCGCATTGCAAGGTGCAAGTCTGAAATTTTTTGCTTTTTCCTGCTCCTCTTAGCATGATAAAGAAGATTCAAAGAGAGTGAGATGCCAGCTCCTTTCATTCAGTTAGTAGCTTCAATCATTTCTGGACGTTTTTCAATGGCAAAAATCAATGAATATTGTAAATGCACAAACTGTAATTTCTCCGCATTGCAAGGTGCAATTCTGAAATTTTTTGCTTTTTCCTGCTCCTCTTAGCATGATAAAGAAGATTCAAAGAGAGTGAGATGCCAGCTCCTTTCATTCAGTCAGTAGCTTCAATCATTTCTGGACGTTTTTCAATGGCAAAAATCAATGAATATTGTAAATGCACAAACAGTAATTTCTCCGCATTGCAAGGTGCAATTCTGAAATTTTTTGCTTTTTCCTGCTCCTCTTATCATGGTAAAGAATACTCAAAGAGAGTGAGATGCCAGCTCCTTTCATTCAGTCAGTAGCTTCAAACATTTCTGGTATATGAATAACATGATGTTTTTCAATGGCAAAAATCAATGAATATTGTAAATGCACAAACAGTAATTTCTCCGCATTGCAAGGTGCAAGTCTGAAATTTTTTGCTTTTTCCTGCTAATCCTAGCATGATAAAGAAGATTCAAAGAGAGTGAGATGCCAGCTCCTTTCATTCAGTCAGTAGCTTCAAACATTTCTGGACGTTTTTCAATGGCAAAAATCAATGAATATTGTAAATGCACAAACAGTAATATCTCCACATTGCAAGGTGCAATTCTGAAATTTTTTGCTTTTTCCTGTTAATCCTAGCATGATAAAGAAGATTCAAAGAGAGTGAGATGCCAGCTCCTTTCATTCAGTCAGTAGCTTCAAACATTTCTGGTATATGAAAAACATGTTTTTCAATGGCAAAAATCAATGAATATTGTAAATGCACAAACAGTAATATCTCCACATTGCAAGGTGCAATTCTGAAATTTTTTGCTTTTTCCTGTTAATCCTAGCATGATAAAGAAGATTCAAAGAGAGTGAGATGCCAGCTCCTTTCATTCAGTCAGTAGCTTCAAACATTTCTGGTATATGAAAAACATGTTTTTCAATGGCAAAAATCAATGAATATTGTAAATGCACAAACAGTAATATCTCCACATTGCAAGGTGCAATTCTGAAATTTTTTGCTTTTTCCTGCTAGTCCTAGCATGATAAAGAAGATTCAAAGAGTGAGATGCCAGCTCCTTTCATTCAGTCAGTAGCTTCAAACATTTCTGGTATATGAAAAACATGTTTTTAAATGGCAAAAATCAATGAATATTGTAAATGCACAAACAGTAATATCTCCACATTGCAAGGTGCAATTCTGAAATTTTTTGCTTTTTCCTGCTAATCCTAGCATGATAAAGAAGATTCAAAGAGAGTGAGATGCCAGCTCCTTTCATTCAGTCAGTAGCTTCAAACATTTCTGGTATATGAAAAACATGTTTTTCAATGGCAAAAATCAATGAATATTGTAAATGCACAAACAGTAATATCTCCACATTGCAAGGTGCAATTCGGAAATTCTTTGCTTTTTCCTGCTAATCCTAGCATGATAAAGAAGATTCAAAGAGAGTGAGATGCCAGCTCCTTTCATTCAGTCAGTAGCTTCAAACATTTCTGGTATATGAATAACATGATGTTTTTCAATGGCAAAAATCAATGAATATTGTAAATGCACAAACAGTAATATCTCCACATTGCAAGGTGCAATTCTGAAATTTTTTGCTTTTTCCTGCTAATCCTAGCATGATAAAGAAGATTCAAAGAGAGTGAGATGCCAGCTCCTTTCATTCAGTCAGTAGCTTCAAACATTTCTGGACGTTTTTCAATGGCAAAAATCAATGAATATTGTAAATGCACAAACAGTAATATCTCCACATTGCAAGGTGCAATTCTGAAATTTTTTGCTTTTTCCTGTTAATCCTAGCATGATAAAGAAGTTTCAAAGAGAGTGAGATGCCAGCTCCTTTCATTCAGTCAGTAGCTTCAAACATTTCTGGTATATGAAAAACATGTTTTTCAATGGCAAAAATCAATGAATATTGTAAATGCACAAACAGTAATATCTCCACATTGCAAGGTGCAATTCTGAAATTTTTTGCTTTTTCCTGCAAATCCTAGCATGATAAAGAAGATTCAAAGAGAGTGAGATGCCAGCTCCTTTCATTCAGTCAGTAGCTTCAAACATTTCTGGTATATGAAAAACATGTTTTTCAATGGCAAAAATCAATGAATATTGTAAATGCACAAACAGTAATATCTCCACATTGCAAGGTGCAATTCTGAAATTTTTTGCTTTTTCCTGCTAATCCTAGCATGATAAAGAAGATTCAAAGAGAGTGAGATGCCAGCTCCTTTCATTCAGTCAGTAGCTTCAAACATTTCTGGACGTTTTTCAATGGCAAAAATCAATGAATATTGTAAATGCACAAACAGTAATATCTCCACATTGCAAGGTGCAATTCTGAAATTTTTTGCTTTTTCCTGTTAATCCTAGCATGATAAAGAAGATTCAAAGAGAGTGAGATGCCAGCTCCTTTCATTCAGTCAGTAGCTTCAAACATTTCTGGTATATGAAAAACATGTTTTTCAATGGCAAAAATCAATGAATATTGTAAATGCACAAACAGTAATATCTCCACATTGCAAGGTGCAATTCTGAAATTTTTTGCTTTTTCCTGCTAATCCTAGCATGATAAAGAAGATTCAAAGAGTGAGATGCCAGCTCTTTTCATTCAGTCAGTAGCTTCAAACATTTCTGGTATATGAAAAACATGTTTTTCAATGGCAAAAATCAATGAATATTGTAAATGCACAAACAGTAATATCTCAACATTGCAAGGTGCAATTCTGAAATTTTTTGCTTTTTCCTGCTAATCCTAGCATGATAAAGAAGATTCAAAGAGAGTGAGATGCCAGCTCCTTTCATTCAGTCAGTAGCTTCAAACATTTCTGGACGTTTTTCAATGGCAAAAATCAATGAATATTGTAAATGCACAAACAGTAATATCTCCACATTGCAAGGTGCAATTCTGAAATTTTTTGCTTTTTCCTGTTAATCCTAGCATGATAAAGAAGATTCAAAGAGAGTGAGATGCCAGCTCCTTTCATTCAGTCAGTAGCTTCAAACATTTCTGGTATATGAAAAACATGTTTTTCAATGGCAAAAATCAATGAATATTGTAAATGCACAAACAGTAATATCTCCACATTGCAAGGTGCAATTCTGAAATTTTTTGCTTTTTCCTGCTAATCCTAGCATGATAAAGAAGATTCAAAGAGAGTGAGATGCCAGCTCCTTTCATTCAGTCAGTAGCTTCAAACATTTCTGGTATATGAAAAACATGTTTTTCAATGGCAAAAATCAATGAATATTGTAAATGCACAAACAGTAATATCTCCACATTGCAAGGTGCAATTCTGAAATTTTTTGCTTTTTCCTGTTAATCCTAGCATGATAAAGAAGATTCAAAGAGAGTGAGATGCCAGCTCCTTTCATTCAGTCAGTAGCTTCAAACATTTCTGGTATATGAAAAACATGTTTTTCAATGGCAAAAATCAATGAATATTGTAAATGCACAAACAGTAATATCTCCACATTGCAAGGTGCAATTCTGAAATTTTTTGCTTTTTCCTGCTAATCCTAGCATGATAAAGAAGATTCAAAGAGAGTGAGATGCCAGCTCCTTTCATTCAGTCAGTAGCTTCAAACATTTCTGGTATATGAAAAACATGTTTTTCAATGGCAAAAATCAATGAATATTGTAAATGCACAAACAGTAATATCTCCACATTGCAAGGTGCAATTCTGAAATTTTTTGCTTTTTCCTGCTAATCCTAGCATGATAAAGAAGATTCAAAGAGAGTGAGATGCCAGCTCCTTTCATTCAGTCAGTAGCTTCAAACATTTCTGGACGTTTTTCAATGGCAAAAATCAATGAATATTGTAAATGCACAAACAGTAATATCTCCACATTGCAAGGTGCAATTCTGAAATTTTTTGCTTTTTCCTGTTAATCCTAGCATGATAAAGAAGATTCAAAGAGAGTGAGATGCCAGCTCCTTTCATTCAGTCAGTAGCTTCAAACATTTCTGGTATATGAAAAACATGTTTTTCAATGGCAAAAATCAATGAATATTGTAAATGCACAAACAGTAATATCTCCACATTGCAAGGTGCAATTCTGAAATTTTTTGCTTTTTCCTGTTAATCCTAGCATGATAAAGAAGATTCAAAGAGAGTGAGATGCCAGCTCCTTTCATTCAGTCAGTAGCTTCAAACATTTCTGGTATATGAAAAACATGTTTTTCAATGGCAAAAATCAATGAATATTGTAAATGCACAAACAGTAATATCTCCACATTGCAAGGTGCAATTCTGAAATTTTTTGCTTTTTCCTGCTAATCCTAGCATGATAAAGAAGATTCAAAGAGAGTGAGATGCCAGCTCCTTTCATTCAGTCAGTAGCTTCAAACATTTCTGGACATTTTTCAATGGCAAAAATCAATGAATATTGTAAATGCACAAACAGTAATATCTCCACATTGCAAGGTGCAATTCTGAAATTTTTTGCTTTTTCCTGTTAATCCTAGCATGATAAAGAAGATTCAAAGAGAGTGAGATGCCAGCTCCTTTCATTCAGTCAGTAGCTTCAAACATTTCTGGTATATGAAAAACATGTTTTTCAATGGCAAAAATCAATGAATATTGTAAATGCACAAACAGTAATATCTCCACATTGCAAGGTGCAATTCTGAAATTTTTTGCTTTTTCCTGCTAATCCTAGCATGATAAAGAAGATTCAAAGAGAGTGAGATGCCAGCTCGTTTCATTCAGTCAGTAGCTTCAAACATTTCTGGTATATGAAAAACATGTTTTTCAATGGCAAAAGTCAATGAATATTGTAAATGCACAAACAGTAATATCTCCACATTGCAAGGTGCAATTCTGAAATTTTTTGCTTTTTCCTGCTAATCCTAGCATGATAAAGAAGATTCAAAGAGAGTGAGATGCCAGCTCCTTTCATTCAGTCAGTAGCTTCAAACATTTCTGGTATATGAAAAACATGTTTTTCAATGGCAAAAATCAATGAATATTGTAAATGCACAAACAGTAATATCTCCACATTGCAAGGCGCAATTCTGAAATTTTTTGCTTTTTCCTGCTCCTCTTAGCATGATAAAGAAGATTCAAAGAGAGTGAGATGCCAGCTCCTTTCATTCAGTCAGTAGCTTCAATCATTTCTGGACGTTTTTCAATGGCAAAAATCAATGAATATTGTAAATGCACAAACTGTAATTTCTCCGCATTGCAAGGTGCAATTCTGAAATTTTTTGCTTTTTCCTGCTCCTCTTAGCATGATAAAGAAGATTCAAAGAGAGTGAGGTGCCAGCTCCTTTCATTCAGTCAGTAGCTTCAAACATTTCTGGTATATGAATAACATGTTTTTCAATGGCAAAAATCAATGAATATTGTAAATGCACAAACAGTAATTTCTCCGCATTGCAAGGTGCAATTCTGAAATTTTTTGCTTTTTCCTGCTCCTCTTAGCATGATAAAGAAGATTCAAAGAGAGTGAGATGCCAGCTCCTTTCATTCAGTCAGTAGCTTCAATCATTTCTGGACGTTTTTCAATGGCAAAAATCAATGAATATTGTAAATGCACAAACAGTAATTTCTCCGCATTGCAAGGTGCAATTCTGAAATTTTTTGCTTTTTCCTGCTCCTCTTAGCATGATAAAGAAGATTCAAAGAGATTGAGATGCCAGCTCCTTTCATTCAGTCAGTAGCTTCAATCATTTCTGGACGTTTTTCAATGGCAAAAATCAATGAATATTGTAAATGCACAAACTGAAATTTCTCCGCATTGCAAGGTGCAATTCTGAAATTTTTTGCTTTTTCCTGCTCCTCTTAGCATGATAAAGAAGATTCAAAGAGAGTGAGATGCCAGCTCCTTTCATTCAGTCAGTAGCTTCAATCATTTCTGGACGTTTTTCAATGGCAAAAATCAATGAATATTGTAAATGCACAAACAGTAATTTCTGTGCATTGCAAGGTGCAATTCTGAAATTTTTTGCTTTTTCCTGCTCCTCTTAGCATGGTAAAGAAGATTCAAAGAGAGTGAGATGCCAGCTCCTTTCATTCAGTCAGTAGCTTCAAACATTTCTGGTATATGAATAACATGATGTTTTTCAATGACAAAAATCAATGAATATTGTAAATGCACAAACAGTAATTTCTCCGCATTGCAAGGTGCAAGTCTGAAATTTTTTGCTTTTTCCTGCTCCTCTTAGCATGATAAAGAAGATTCAAAGAGAGTGAGATGCCAGCTCCTTTCATTCAGTTAGTAGCTTCAATCATTTCTGGACGTTTTTCAATGGCAAAAATCAATGAATATTGTAAATGCACAAACTGTAATTTCTCCGCATTGCAAGGTGCAATTCTGAAATTTTTTGCTTTTTCCTGCTCCTCTTAGCATGATAAAGAAGATTCAAAGAGAGTGAGATGCCAGCTCCTTTCATTCAGTCAGTAGCTTCAATCATTTCTGGACGTTTTTCAATGGCAAAAATCAATGAATATTGTAAATGCACAAACAGTAATTTCTCCGCATTGCAAGGTGCAATTCTGAAATTTTTTGCTTTTTCCTGCTCCTCTTAGCATGGTAAAGAATACTCAAAGAGAGTGAGATGCCAGCTCCTTTCATTCAGTCAGTAGCTTCAAACATTTCTGGTATATGAATAACATGATGTTTTTCAATGGCAAAAATCAATGAATATTGTAAATGCACAAACAGTAATTTCTCCGCATTGCAAGGTGCAAGTCTGAAATTTTTTGCTTTTTCCTGCTCCACTTAGCATGATAAAGAGGATTCAAAGAGAGTGAGATGCCAGCTCCTTTCATTCAGTCAGTAGCTTCAAACATTTCTGGTATATGAATAACATGATGTTTTTCAATGGCAAAAATCAATGAATATTGTAAATGCACAAACAGTAATTTCTCCGCATTGCAAGGTGCAATTCTGAAATTTTTTGCTTTTTCCTGCTCCTCTTAGCATGATAAAGATGATTCAAAGAGAGTGAGATGCCAGCTCCTTTCATTCAGTCAGTAGCTTCAATCATTTCTGGACGTTTTTCAATGGCAAAAATCAATGAATATTGTAAATGCACAAACAGTAATTTCTCCGCATTGCAAGGTGCAATTCTGAAATTTTTTGCTTTTTCCTGCTCCTCTTAGCATGATAAAGAAGATTCAAAGAGAGTGAGATGTCAGCTCCTTTCATTCAGTCAGTAGCTTCAAACATTTCTGGTATATGAATAACATGATGTTTTTCAATGGCAAAAATCAATGGATATTGTAAATGCACAAACAGTAATTTCTCCGCATTGCAAGGTGCAATTCTGAAATTTTTTGCTTTTTCCTGCTCCTCTTAGCATGATAAAGAAGATTCAAAGAGAGTGAGATGCCAGCTCCTTTCATTCAGTCAGTAGCTTCAATCATTTCTGGACGTTTTTCAATGGCAAAAATCAATGAATATTGTAAATGCACAAACAGTAATTTCTCCGCATTGCAAGGTGCAATTCTGAAATTTTTTGCTTTTTCCTGCTCCTCTTAGCATGATAAAGAAGATTCAAAGAGAGTGAGATGCCAGCTCCTTTCATTCAGTCAGTAGCTTCAAACATTTCTGGTATATGAATAACATGATGTTTTTCAATGGCAAAAATCAATGAATATTGTAAATGCACAAACAGTAATTTCTCCGCATTGCAAGGTGCAATTCTGAAATTTTTTGCTTTTTCCTGCTCCTCTTAGCATGATAAAGAAGATTCAAAGAGAGTGAGATGCCAGCTCCTTTCGTTCAGTCAGTAGCTTCAATCATTTCTGGACGTTTTTCAATGGCAAAAATCATTGAATATTATAAATGCACAAACAGTAATTTCTCCGCATTGCAAGGTGCAATTCTGAAATTTTTTACTTTTTCCTGCTCCTCTTAGCATGATAAATAAGATTCAAAGAGAGTGAGATGCCAGCTCCTTTCATTCAGTCAGTAGCTTCAATCATTTCTGGTATATGAATAACATGATGTTTTTCAATGGCAAAAATCAATGAATATTGTAAATGCACAAACAGTAATTTCTCCGCATTGCAAGGTGCAATTCTGAAATTTTTTGCTTTTTCCTGCTCCTCGTAGCATGATAAAGAAGATTCAAAGAGAGTGAGATGCCAGCTCCTTTCATTCAGTCAGTAGCTTCAAACATTTCTGGTATATGAAAAACATGTTTTTCAATGGCAAAAGTCAATGAATATTGTAAATGCACAAACAGTAATATCTCCACATTGCAAGGTGCAATTCTGAAATTTTTTGCTTTTTCCTGCTAATCCTAGCATGATAAAGAAGATTCAAAGAGAGTGAGATGCCAGCTCCTTTCATTCAGTCAGTAGCTTCAAACATTTCTGGTATATGAAAAACATGTTTTTCAATGGCAAAAATCAATGAATATTGTAAATGCACAAACAGTAATATCTCCACATTGCAAGGCGCAATTCTGAAATTTTTTGCTTTTTCCTGCTCCTCTTAGCATGATAAAGAAGATTCAAAGAGAGTGAGATGCCAGCTCCTTTCATTCAGTCAGTAGCTTCAATCATTTCTGGACGTTTTTCAATGGCAAAAATCAATGAATATTGTAAATGCACAAACAGTAATTTCTCCGCATTGCAAGGTGCAATTCTGAAATTTTTTGCTTTTTCCTGCTCCTCTTAGCATGATAAAGAAGATTCAAAGAGAGTGAGGTGCCAGCTCCTTTCATTCAGTCAGTAGCTTCAAACATTTCTGGTATATGAATAACATGTTTTTCAATGGCAAAAATCAATGAATATTGTAAATGCACAAACAGTAATTTCTCCGCATTGCAAGGTGCAATTCTGAAATTTTTTGCTTTTTCCTGCTCCTCTTAGCATGATAAAGAAGATTCAAAGAGAGTGAGATGCCAGCTCCTTTCATTCAGTCAGTAGCTTCAATCATTTCTGGACGTTTTTCAATGGCAAAAATCAATGAATATTGTAAATGCACAAACAGTAATTTCTCCGCATTGCAAGGTGCAATTCTGAAATTTTTTGCTTTTTCCTGCTCCTCTTAGCATGATAAAGAAGATTCAAAGAGATTGAGATGCCAGCTCCTTTCATTCAGTCAGTAGCTTCAATCATTTCTGGACGTTTTTCAATGGCAAAAATCAATGAATATTGTAAATGCACAAACTGAAATTTCTCCGCATTGCAAGGTGCAATTCTGAAATTTTTTGCTTTTTCCTGCTCCTCTTAGCATGATAAAGAAGATTCAAAGAGAGTGAGATGCCAGCTCCTTTCATTCAGTCAGTAGCTTCAATCATTTCTGGACGTTTTTCAATGGCAAAAATCAATGAATATTGTAAATGCACAAACAGTAATTTCTGTGCATTGCAAGGTGCAATTCTGAAATTTTTTGCTTTTTCCTGCTCCTCTTAGCATGGTAAAGAAGATTCAAAGAGAGTGAGATGCCAGCTCCTTTCATTCAGTCAGTAGCTTCAAACATTTCTGCTATATGAATAACATGATGTTTTTCAATGACAAAAATCAATGAATATTGTAAATGCACAAACAGTAATTTCTCCGCATTGCAAGGTGCAAGTCTGAAATTTTTTGCTTTTTCCTGCTCCTCTTAGCATGATAAAGAAGATTCAAAGAGAGTGAGATGCCAGCTCCTTTCATTCAGTTAGTAGCTTCAATCATTTCTGGACATTTTTCAATGGCAAAAATCAATGAATATTGTAAATGCACAAACTGTAATTTCTCCGCATTGCAAGGTGCAATTCTGAAATTTTTTGCTTTTTCCTGCTCCTCTTAGCATGATAAAGAAGATTCAAAGAGAGTGAGATGCCAGCTCCTTTCATTCAGTCAGTAGCTTCAATCATTTCTGGACGTTTTTCAATGGCAAAAATCAATGAATATTGTAAATGCACAAACAGTAATTTCTCCGCATTGCAAGGTGCAATTCTGAAATTTTTTGCTTTTTCCTGCTCCTCTTAGCATGGTAAAGAATACTCAAAGAGAGTGAGATGCCAGCTCCTTTCATTCAGTCAGTAGCTTCAAACATTTCTGGTATATGAATAACATGATGTTTTTCAATGGCAAAAATCAATGAATATTGTAAATGCACAAACAGTAATTTCTCCGCATTGCAAGGTGCAAGTCTGAAATTTTTTGCTTTTTCCTGCTCCACTTAGCATGATAAAGAAGATTCAAAGAGAGTGAGATGCCAGCTCCTTTCATTCAGTCAGTAGCTTCAAACATTTCTGGTATATGAATAACATGATGTTTTTCAATGGCAAAAATCAATGAATATTGTAAATGCACAAACAGTAATTTCTCCGCATTGCAAGGTGCAATTCTGAAATTTTTTGCTTTTTCCTGCTCCTCTTAGCATGATAAAGAAGATTCAAAGAGAGTGAGATGCCAGCTCCTTTCATTCAGTCAGTAGCTTCAATCATTTCTGGACGTTTTTCAATGGCAAAAATCAATGAATATTGTAAATGCACAAACAGTAATTTCTCCGCATTGCAAGGTGCAATTCTGAAATTTTTTGCTTTTTCCTGCTCCTCTTAGCATGATAAAGAAGATTCAAAGAGAGTGAGATGTCAGCTCCTTTCATTCAGTCAGTAGCTTCAAACATTTCTGGTATATGAATAACATGATGTTTTTCAATGGCAAAAATCAATGGATATTGTAAATGCACAAACAGTAATTTCTCCGCATTGCAAGGTGCAATTCTGAAATTTTTTGCTTTTTCCTGCTCCTCTTAGCATGATAAAGAAGATTCAAAGAGAGTGAGATGCCAGCTCCTTTCATTCAGTCAGTAGCTTCAATCATTTCTGGACGTTTTTCAATGGCAAAAATCAATGAATATTGTAAATGCACAAACAGTAATTTCTCCGCATTGCAAGGTGCAATTCTGAAATTTTTTGCTTTTTCCTGCTCCTCTTAGCATGATAAAGAAGATTCAAAGAGAGTGAGATGCCAGCTCCTTTCATTCAGTCAGTAGCTTCAAACATTTCTGGTATATGAATAACATGATGTTTTTCAATGGCAAAAATCAATGAATATTGTAAATGCACAAACAGTAATTTCTCCGCATTGCAAGGTGCAATTCTGAAATTTTTTGCTTTTTCCTGCTCCTCTTAGCATGATAAAGAAGATTCAAAGAGAGTGAGATGCCAGCTCCTTTCGTTCAGTCAGTAGCTTCAATCATTTCTGGACGTTTTTCAATGGCAAAAATCATTGAATATTATAAATGCACAAACAGTAATTTCTCCGCATTGCAAGGTGCAATTCTGAAATTTTTTACTTTTTCCTGCTCCTCTTAGCATGATAAATAAGATTCAAAGAGAGTGAGATGCCAGCTCCTTTCATTCAGTCAGTAGCTTCAATCATTTCTGGTATATGAATAACATGATGTTTTTCAATGGCAAAAATCAATGAATATTGTAAATGCACAAACAGTAATTTCTCCGCATTGCAAGGTGCAATTCTGAAATTTTTTGCTTTTTCCTGCTCCTCGTAGCATGATAAAGAAGATTCAAAGAGAGTGA
Source organism: Phyllobates terribilis (assembly GCF_046119375.1). Classification (NCBI taxonomy): domain Eukaryota; kingdom Metazoa; phylum Chordata; class Amphibia; order Anura; family Dendrobatidae; genus Phyllobates; species Phyllobates terribilis. Next base: position 49,112 of record NW_027365198.1, read on the forward strand.
GATGCCAGCTCCTTTCATTCAGTCAGTAGCTTCAAACATTTCTGGTATATGAAAAACATGTTTTTCAATGGCAAAAATCAATGAATATTGTAAATGCACAAACAGTAATATCTCCACATTGCAAGGTGCAATTCTGAAATTTTTTGCTTTTTCCTGCTAATCCTAGCATGATAAAGAAGATTCAAAGAGAGTGAGATGCCAGCTCCTTTCATTCAGTCAGTAGCTTCAAACATTTCTGGACGTTTTTCAATGGCAAAAATCAATGAATATTGTAAATGCACAAACAGTAATATCTCCACATTGCAAGGTGCAATTCTGAAATTTTTTGCTTTTTCCTGTTAATCCTAGCATGATAAAGAAGATTCAAAGAGAGTGAGATGCCAGCTCCTTTCATTCAGTCAGTAGCTTCAAACATTTCTGGTATATGAAAAACATGTTTTTCAATGGCAAAAATCAATGAATATTGTAAATGCACAAACAGTAATATCTCCACATTGCAAGGTGCAATTCTGAAATTTTTTGCTTTTTCCTGCTAATCCTAGCATGATAAAGAAGATTCAAAGAGAGTGAGATGCCAGCTCCTTTCATTCAGTCAGTAGCTTCAAACATTTCTGGTATATGAAAAACATGTTTTTCAATGGCAAAAATCAATGAATATTGTAAATGCACAAACAGTAATATCTCCACATTGCAAGGTGCAATTCTGAAATTTTTTGCTTTTTCCTGCTAATCCTAGCATGATAAAGAAGATTCAAAGAGAGTGAGATGCCAGCTCTTTTCATTCAGTCAGTAGCTTCAAACATTTCTGGACGTTTTTCAATGGCAAAAATCAATGAATATTGTAAATGCACAAACAGTAATATCTCCACATTGCAAGGTGCAATTCTGAAATTTTTTGCTTTTTCCTGTTAATCCTAGCATGATAAAGAAGATTCAAAGAGAGTGAGATGCCAGCTCCTTTCATTCAGTCAGTAGCTTCAAACATTTCTGGTATATGAAAAACATGTTTTTCAATGGCAAAAATCAATGAATATTGTAAATGCACAAACAGTAATATCTCCACATTGCAAGGTGCAATTCTGAATTTTTTTGCTTTTTCCTGTTAATCCTAGCATGATAAAGAAGATTCAAAGAGAGTGAGATGCCAGCTCCTTTCATTCAGTCAGTAGCTTCAAACATTTCTGGTATATGAAAAACATGTTTTTCAATGGCAAAAATCAATGAATATTGTAAATGCACAAACAGTAATATCTCCACATTGCAAGGTGCAATTCTGAAATTTTTTGCTTTTTCCTGCTAATCCTAGCATGATAAAGAAGATTCAAAGAGTGAGATGCCAGCTCCTTTCATTCAGTCAGTAGCTTCAAACATTTCTGGTATATGAAAAACATGTTTTTCAATGGCAAAAATCAATGAATATTGTAAATGCACAAACAGTAATATCTCCACATTGCAAGGTGCAATTCTGAAATTTTTTGCTTTTTCCTGCTAATCCTAGCATGATAAAGAAGATTCAAAGAGAGTGAGATGCCAGCTCCTTTCATTCAGTCAGTAGCTTCAAACATTTCTGGTATATGAATAACATGATGTTTTTCAATGGCAAAAATCAATGAATATTGTAAATGCACAAACAGTAATATCTCCACATTGCAAGGTGCAATTCTGAAATTTTTTGCTTTTTCCTGCTATTACTAGCATGATAAAGAAGATTCAAAGAGAGTGAGATGCCAGCTCCTTTCATTCAGTCAGTAGCTTCAAACATTTCTGGACGTTTTTCAATGGCAAAAATCAATGAATATTGTAAATGCACAAACAGTAATATCTCCACATTGCAAGGTGCAATTCTGAAATTTTTTGCTTTTTCCTGTTAATCCTAGCATGATAAAGAAGTTTCAAAGAGAGTGAGATGCCAGCTCCTTTCATTCAGTCAGTAGCTTCAAACATTTCTGGTATATGAAAAACATGTTTTTCAATGGCAAAAATCAATGAATATTGTAAATGCACAAACAGTAATATCTCCACATTGCAAGCTGCAATTCTGAAATTTTTTGCTTTTTCCTGCTAATCCTAGCATGATAAAGAAGATTCAAAGAGAGTGAGATGCCAGCTCCTTTCATTCAGTCAGTAGCTTCAAACATTTCTGGTATATGAAAAACATGTTTTTCAATGGCAAAAATCAATGAATATTGTAAATGCACAAACAGTAATATCTCCACATTGCAAGGTGCAATTCTGAAATTTTTTGCTTTTTCCTGCTAATCCTAGCATGATAAAGAAGATTCAAAGAGAGTGAGATGCCAGCTCCTTTCATTCAGTCAGTAGCTTCAAACATTTCTGGACGTTTTTCAATGGCAAAAATCAATGAATATTGTAAATGCACAAACAGTAATATCTCCACATTGCAAGGTGCAATTCTGAAATTTTTTGCTTTTTCCTGTTAATCCTAGCATGATAAAGAAGATTCAAAGAGAGTGAGATGCCAGCTCCTTTCATTCAGTCAGTAGCTTCAAACATTTCTGGTATATGAAAAACATGTTTTTCAATGGCAAAAATCAATGAATATTGTAAATGCACAAACAGTAATATCTCCACATTGCAAGGTGCAATTCTGAAATTTTTTGCTTTTTCCTGCTAATCCTAGCATGATAAAGAAGATTCAAAGAGAGTGAGATGCCAGCTCCTTTCATTCAGTCAGTAGCTTCAAACATTTCTGGTATATGAAAAACATGTTTTTCAATGGCAAAAATCAATGAATATTGTAAATGCACAAACAGTAATATCTCCACATTGCAAGGTGCAATTCTGAAATTTTTTGCTTTTTCCTGCTAATCCTAGCATGATAAAGAAATTCAAAGAGAGTGAGATGCCAGCTCCTTTCATTCAGTCAGTAGCTTCAAACATTTCTGGACGTTTTTCAATGGCAAAAATCAATGAATATTGTAAATGCACAAACAGTAATATCTCCACATTGCAAGGTGCAATTCTGAAATTTTTTGCTTTTTCCTGTTAATCCTAGCATGATAAAGAAGATTCAAAGAGAGTGAGATGCCAGCTCCTTTCATTCAGTCAGTAGCTTCAAACATTTCTGGTATATGAAAAACATGTTTTTCAATGGCAAAAATCAATGAATATTGTAAATGCACAAACAGTAATATCTCCACATTGCAAGGTGCAATTCTGAATTTTTTTGCTTTTTCCTGTTAATCCTAGCATGATAAAGAAGATTCAAAGAGAGTGAGATGCCAGCTCCTTTCATTCAGTCAGTAGCTTCAAACATTTCTGGTATATGAAAAACATGTTTTTCAATGGCAAAAATCAATGAATATTGTAAATGCACAAACAGTAATATCTCCACATTGCAAGGTGCAATTCTGAAATTTTTTGCTTTTTCCTGCTAATCCTAGCATGATAAAGAAGATTCAAAGAGTGAGATGCCAGCTCCTTTCATTCAGTCAGTAGCTTCAAACATTTCTGGTATATGAAAAACATGTTTTTCAATGGCAAAAATCAATGAATATTGTAAATGCACAAACAGTAATATCTCCACATTGCAAGGTGCAATTCTGAAATTTTTTGCTTTTTCCTGCTAATCCTAGCATGATAAAGAAGATTCAAAGAGAGTGAGATGCCAGCTCCTTTCATTCAGTCAGTAGCTTCAAACATTTCTGGTATATGAATAACATGATGTTTTTCAATGGCAAAAATCAATGAATATTGTAAATGCACAAACAGTAATATCTCCACATTGCAAGGTGCAATTCTGAAATTTTTTGCTTTTTCCTGCTATTACTAGCATGATAAAGAAGATTCAAAGAGAGTGAGATGCCAGCTCCTTTCATTCAGTCAGTAGCTTCAAACATTTCTGGACGTTTTTCAATGGCAAAAATCAATGAATATTGTAAATGCACAAACAGTAATATCTCCACATTGCAAGGTGCAATTCTGAAATTTTTTGCTTTTTCCTGTTAATCCTAGCATGATAAAGAAGTTTCAAAGAGAGTGAGATGCCAGCTCCTTTCATTCAGTCAGTAGCTTCAAACATTTCTGGTATATGAAAAACATGTTTTTCAATGGCAAAAATCAATGAATATTGTAAATGCACAAACAGTAATATCTCCACATTGCAAGCTGCAATTCTGAAATTTTTTGCTTTTTCCTGCTAATCCTAGCATGATAAAGAAGATTCAAAGAGAGTGAGATGCCAGCTCCTTTCATTCAGTCAGTAGCTTCAAACATTTCTGGTATATGAAAAACATGTTTTTCAATGGCAAAAATCAATGAATATTGTAAATGCACAAACAGTAATATCTCCACATTGCAAGGTGCAATTCTGAAATTTTTTGCTTTTTCCTGCTAATCCTAGCATGATAAAGAAGATTCAAAGAGAGTGAGATGCCAGCTCCTTTCATTCAGTCAGTAGCTTCAAACATTTCTGGACGTTTTTCAATGGCAAAAATCAATGAATATTGTAAATGCACAAACAGTAATATCTCCACATTGCAAGGTGCAATTCTGAAATTTTTTGCTTTTTCCTGCTATTACTAGCATGATAAAGAAGATTCAAAGAGAGTGAGATGCCAGCTCCTTTCATTCAGTCAGTAGCTTCAAACATTTCTGGACGTTTTTCAATGGCAAAAATCAATGAATATTGTAAATGCACAAACAGTAATATCTCCACATTGCAAGGTGCAATTCTGAAATTTTTTGCTTTTTCCTGTTAATCCTAGCATGATAAAGAAGTTTCAAAGAGAGTGAGATGCCAGCTCCTTTCATTCAGTCAGTAGCTTCAAACATTTCTGGTATATGAAAAACATGTTTTTCAATGGCAAAAATCAATGAATATTGTAAATGCACAAACAGTAATATCTCCACATTGCAAGCTGCAATTCTGAAATTTTTTGCTTTTTCCTGCTAATCCTAGCATGATAAAGAAGATTCAAAGAGAGTGAGATGCCAGCTCCTTTCATTCAGTCAGTAGCTTCAAACATTTCTGGTATATGAAAAACATGTTTTTCAATGGCAAAAATCAATGAATATTGTAAATGCACAAACAGTAATATCTCCACATTGCAAGGTGCAATTCTGAAATTTTTTGCTTTTTCCTGCTAATCCTAGCATGATAAAGAAGATTCAAAGAGAGTGAGATGCCAGCTCCTTTCATTCAGTCAGTAGCTTCAAACATTTCTGGACGTTTTTCAATGGCAAAAATCAATGAATATTGTAAATGCACAAGCAGTAATATCTCCACATTGCAAGGTGCAATTCTGAAATTTTTTGCTTTTTCCTGTTAATCCTAGCATGATAAAGAAGATTCAAAGAGAGTGAGATGCCAGCTCCTTTCATTCAGTCAGTAGCTTCAAACATTTCTGGTATATGAAAAACATGTTTTTCAATGGCAAAAATCAATGAATATTGTAAATGCACAAACAGTAATATCTCCACATTGCAAGGTGCAATTCTGAAATTTTTTGCTTTTTCCTGTTAATCCTAGCATGATAAAGAAGATTCAAAGAGAGTGAGATGCCAGCTCCTTTCATTCAGTCAGTAGCTTCAAACATTTCTGGTATATGAAAAACATGTTTTTCAATGGCAAAAATCAATGAATATTGTAAATGCACAAACAGTAATATCTCCACATTGCAAGGTGCAATTCTGAAATTTTTTGCTTTTTCCTGCTAATCCTAGCATGATAAAGAAGATTCAAAGAGAGTGAGATGCCGGCTCCTTTCATTCAGTCAGTAGCTTCAAACATTTCTGGACGTTTTTCAATGGCAAAAATCAATGAATATTGTAAATGCACAAACAGTAATATCTCCACATTGCAAGGTGCAATTCTGAAATTTTTTGCTTTTTCCTGTTAATCCTAGCATGATAAAGAAGATTCAAAGAGAGTGAGATGCCAGCTCCTTTCATTCAGTCAGTAGCTTCAAACATTTCTGGTATATGAAAAACATGTTTTTCAATGGCAAAAATCAATGAATATTGTAAATGCACAAACAGTAATATCTCCACATTGCAAGGTGCAATTCTGAAATTTTTTGCTTTTTCCTGTTAATCCTAGCATGATAAAGAAGATTCAAAGAGAGTGAGATGCCAGCTCCTTTCATTCAGTCAGTAGCTTCAAACATTTCTGGTATATGAAAAACATGTTTTTCAATGGCAAAAATCAATGAATATTGTAAATGCACAAACAGTAATATCTCCACATTGCAAGGTGCAATTCTGAAATTTTTTGCTTTTTCCTGCTAATCCTAGCATGATAAAGAAGATTCAAAGAGTGAGATGCCAGCTCCTTTCATTCAGTCAGTAGCTTCAAACATTTCTGGTATATGAAAAACATGTTTTTCAATGGCAAAAATCAATGAATATTGTAAATGCACAAACAGTAATATCTCCACATTGCAAGGTGCAATTCTGAATTTTTTTGCTTTTTCCTGCTAATCCTAGCATGATAAAGAAGATTCAAAGAGAGTGAGATGCCAGCTCCTTTCATTCAGTCAGTAGCTTCAAACATTTCTGGACGTTTTTCAATGGCAAAAATCAATGAATATTGTAAATGCACAAACAGTAATATCTCCACATTGCAAGGTGCAATTCTGAAATTTTTTGCTTTTTCCTGTTAATCCTAGCATGATAAAGAAGATTCAAAGAGAGTGAGATGCCAGCTCCTTTCATTCAGTCAGTAGCTTCAAACATTTCTGGTATATGAAAAACATGTTTTTCAATGGCAAAAATCAATGAATATTGTAAATGCACAAACAGTAATATCTCCACATTGCAAGGTGCAATTCTGAAATTTTTTGCTTTTTCCTGCTAATCCTAGCATGATAAAGAAGATTCAAAGAGAGTGAGATGCCAGCTCCTTTCATTCAGTCAGTAGCTTCAAACATTTCTGGTATATGAATAACATGATGTTTTTCAATGGCAAAAATCAATGAATATTGTAAATGCACAAACAGTAATATCTCCACATTGCAAGGTGCAATTCTGAAATTTTTTGCTTTTTCCTGCTAATCCTAGCATGATAAAGAAGATTCAAAGAGAGTGAGATGCCAGCTCCTTTCATTCAGTCAGTAGCTTCAAACATTTCTGGACGTTTTTCAATGGCAAAAATCAATGAATATTGTAAATGCACAAACAGTAATATCTCCACATTGCAAGGTGCAATTCTGAAATTTTTTGCTTTTTCCTGTTAATCCTAGCATGATAAAGAAGTTTCAAAGAGAGTGAGATGCCAGCTCCTTTCATTCAGTCAGTAGCTTCAAACATTTCTGGTATATGAAAAACATGTTTTTCAATGGCAAAAATCAATGAATATTGTAAATGCACAAACAGTAATATCTCCACATTGCAAGGTGCAATTCTGAAATTTTTTGCTTTTTCCTGCTAATCCTAGCATGATAAAGAAGATTCAAAGAGAGTGAGATGCCAGCTCCTTTCATTCAGTCAGTAGCTTCAAACATTTCTGGTATATGAAAAACATGTTTTTCAATGGCAAAAATCAATGAATATTGTAAATGCACAAACAGTAATATCTCCACATTGCAAGGTGCAATTCTGAAATTTTTTGCTTTTTCCTGCTAATCCTAGCATGATAAAGAAGATTCAAAGAGAGTGAGATGCCAGCTCCTTTCATTCAGTCAGTAGCTTCAAACATTTCTGGACGTTTTTCAATGGCAAAAATCAATGAATATTGTAAATGCACAAACAGTAATATCTCCACATTGCAAGGTGCAATTCTGAAATTTTTTGCTTTTTCCTGTTAATCCTAGCATGATAAAGAAGATTCAAAGAGAGTGAGATGCCAGCTCCTTTCATTCAGTCAGTAGCTTCAAACATTTCTGGTATATGAAAAACATGTTTTTCAATGGCAAAAATCAATGAATATTGTAAATGCACAAACAGTAATATCTCCACATTGCAAGGTGCAATTCTGAAATTTTTTGCTTTTTCCTGCTAATCCTAGCATGATAAAGAAGATTCAAAGAGTGAGATGCCAGCTCCTTTCATTCAGTCAGTAGCTTCAAACATTTCTGGTATATGAAAAACATGTTTTTCAATGGCAAAAATCAATGAATATTGTAAATGCACAAACAGTAATATCTCAACATTGCAAGGTGCAATTCTGAAATTTTTTGCTTTTTCCTGCTAATCCTAGCATGATAAAGAAGATTCAAAGAGAGTGAGATGCCAGCTCCTTTCATTCAGTCAGTAGCTTCAAACATTTCTGGACGTTTTTCAATGGCAAAAATCAATGAATATTGTAAATGCACAAACAGTAATATCTCCACATTGCAAGGTGCAATTCTGAAATTTTTTGCTTTTTCCTGTTAATCCTAGCATGATAAAGAAGATTCAAAGAGAGTGAGATGCCAGCTCCTTTCATTCAGTCAGTAGCTTCAAACATTTCTGGTATATGAAAAACATGTTTTTCAATGGCAAAAATCAATGAATATTGTAAATGCACAAACAGTAATATCTCCACATTGCAAGGTGCAATTCTGAAATTTTTTGCTTTTTCCTGCTAATCCTAGCATGATAAAGAAGATTCAAAGAGAGTGAGATGCCAGCTCCTTTCATTCAGTCAGTAGCTTCAAACATTTCTGGTATATGAAAAACATGTTTTTCAATGGCAAAAATCAATGAATATTGTAAATGCACAAACAGTAATATCTCCACATTGCAAGGTGCAATTCTGAAATTTTTTGCTTTTTCCTGTTAATCCTAGCATGATAAAGAAGATTCAAAGAGAGTGAGATGCCAGCTCCTTTCATTCAGTCAGTAGCTTCAAACATTTCTGGTATATGAAAAACATGTTTTTCAATGGCAAAAATCAATGAATATTGTAAATGCACAAACAGTAATATCTCCACATTGCAAGGTGCAATTCTGAAATTTTTTGCTTTTTCCTGCTAATCCTAGCATGATAAAGAAGATTCAAAGAGAGTGAGATGCCAGCTCCTTTCATTCAGTCAGTAGCTTCAAACATTTCTGGTATATGAAAAACATGTTTTTCAATGGCAAAAATCAATGAATATTGTAAATGCACAAACAGTAATATCTCCACATTGCAAGGTGCAATTCTGAAATTTTTTGCTTTTTCCTGCTAATCCTAGCATGATAAAGAAGATTCAAAGAGAGTGAGATGCCAGCTCCTTTCATTCAGTCAGTAGCTTCAAACATTTCTGGACGTTTTTCAATGGCAAAAATCAATGAATATTGTAAATGCACAAACAGTAATATCTCCACATTGCAAGGTGCAATTCTGAAATTTTTTGCTTTTTCCTGTTAATCCTAGCATGATAAAGAAGATTCAAAGAGAGTGAGATGCCAGCTCCTTTCATTCAGTCAGTAGCTTCAAACATTTCTGGTATATGAAAAACATGTTTTTCAATGGCAAAAATCAATGAATATTGTAAATGCACAAACAGTAATATCTCCACATTGCAAGGTGCAATTCTGAAATTTTTTGCTTTTTCCTGTTAATCCTAGCATGATAAAGAAGATTCAAAGAGAGTGAGATGCCAGCTCCTTTCATTCAGTCAGTAGCTTCAAACATTTCTGGTATATGAAAAACATGTTTTTCAATGGCAAAAATCAATGAATATTGTAAATGCACAAACAGTAATATCTCCACATTGCAAGGTGCAATTCTGAAATTTTTTGCTTTTTCCTGCTAATCCTAGCATGATAAAGAAGATTCAAAGAGAGTGAGATGCCAGCTCCTTTCATTCAGTCAGTAGCTTCAAACATTTCTGGACATTTTTCAATGGCAAAAATCAATGAATATTGTAAATGCACAAACAGTAATATCTCCACATTGCAAGGTGCAATTCTGAAATTTTTTGCTTTTTCCTGTTAATCCTAGCATGATAAAGAAGATTCAAAGAGAGTGAGATGCCAGCTCCTTTCATTCAGTCAGTAGCTTCAAACATTTCTGGTATATGAAAAACATGTTTTTCAATGGCAAAAATCAATGAATATTGTAAATGCACAAACAGTAATATCTCCACATTGCAAGGTGCAATTCTGAAATTTTTTGCTTTTTCCTGCTAATCCTAGCATGATAAAGAAGATTCAAAGAGAGTGAGATGCCAGCTCGTTTCATTCAGTCAGTAGCTTCAAACATTTCTGGTATATGAAAAACATGTTTTTCAATGGCAAAAGTCAATGAATATTGTAAATGCACAAACAGTAATATCTCCACATTGCAAGGTGCAATTCTGAAATTTTTTGCTTTTTCCTGCTAATCCTAGCATGATAAAGAAGATTCAAAGAGAGTGAGATGCCAGCTCCTTTCATTCAGTCAGTAGCTTCAAACATTTCTGGTATATGAAAAACATGTTTTTCAATGGCAAAAATCAATGAATATTGTAAATGCACAAACAGTAATATCTCCACATTGCAAGGTGCAATTCTGAAATTTTTTGCTTTTTCCTGCTCCTCTTAGCATGATAAAGAAGATTCAAAGAGAGTGAGATGCCAGCTCCTTTCATTCAGTCAGTAGCTTCAATCATTTCTGGACGTTTTTCAATGGCAAAAATCAATGAATATTGTAAATGCACAAACTGAAATTTCTCCGCATTGCAAGGTGCAATTCTGAAATTTTTTGCTTTTTCCTGCTCCTCTTAGCATGATAAAGAAGATTCAAAGAGAGTGAGATGCCAGCTCCTTTCATTCAGTCAGTAGCTTCAATCATTTCTGGACGTTTTTCAATGGCAAAAATCAATGAATATTGTAAATGCACAAACAGTAATTTCTGTGCATTGCAAGGTGCAATTCTGAAATTTTTTGCTTTTTCCTGCTCCTCTTAGCATGGTAAAGAAGATTCAAAGAGAGTGAGATGCCAGCTCCTTTCATTCAGTCAGTAGCTTCAAACATTTCTGGTATATGAATAACATGATGTTTTTCAATGACAAAAATCAATGAATATTGTAAATGCACAAACAGTAATTTCTCCGCATTGCAAGGTGCAAGTCTGAAATTTTTTGCTTTTTCCTGCTCCTCTTAGCATGATAAAGAAGATTCAAAGAGAGTGAGATGCCAGCTCCTTTCATTCAGTTAGTAGCTTCAATCATTTCTGGACGTTTTTCAATGGCAAAAATCAATGAATATTGTAAATGCACAAACTGTAATTTCTCCGCATTGCAAGGTGCAATTCTGAAATTTTTTGCTTTTTCCTGCTCCTCTTAGCATGATAAAGAAGATTCAAAGAGAGTGAGATGCCAGCTCCTTTCATTCAGTCAGTAGCTTCAATCATTTCTGGACGTTTTTCAATGGCAAAAATCAATGAATATTGTAAATGCACAAACAGTAATTTCTCCGCATTGCAAGGTGCAATTCTGAAATTTTTTGCTTTTTCCTGCTCCTCTTAGCATGGTAAAGAATACTCAAAGAGAGTGAGATGCCAGCTCCTTTCATTCAGTCAGTAGCTTCAAACATTTCTGGTATATGAATAACATGATGTTTTTCAATGGCAAAAATCAATGAATATTGTAAATGCACAAACAGTAATTTCTCCGCATTGCAAGGTGCAAGTCTGAAATTTTTTGCTTTTTCCTGCTCCACTTAGCATGATAAAGAAGATTCAAAGAGAGTGAGATGCCAGCTCCTTTCATTCAGTCAGTAGCTTCAAACATTTCTGGTATATGAATAACATGATGTTTTTCAATGGCAAAAATCAATGAATATTGTAAATGCACAAACAGTAATTTCTCCGCATTGCAAGGTGCAATTCTGAAATTTTTTGCTTTTTCCTGCTCCTCTTAGCATGATAAAGAAGATTCAAAGAGAGTGAGATGCCAGCTCCTTTCATTCAGTCAGTAGCTTCAATCATTTCTGGACGTTTTTCAATGGCAAAAATCAATGAATATTGTAAATGCACAAACAGTAATTTCTCCGCATTGCAAGGTGCAATTCTGAAATTTTTTGCTTTTTCCTGCTCCTCTTAGCATGATAAAGAAGATTCAAAGAGAATGAGATGTCAGCTCCTTTCATTCAGTCAGTAGCTTCAAACATTTCTGGTATATGAATAACATGATGTTTTTCAATGGCAAAAATCAATGGATATTGTAAATGCACAAACAGTAATTTCTCCGCATTGCAAGGTGCAATTCTGAAATTTTTTGCTTTTTCCTGCTCCTCTTAGCATGATAAAGAAGATTCAAAGAGAGTGAGATGCCAGCTCCTTTCATTCAGTCAGTAGCTTCAATCATTTCTGGACGTTTTTCAATGGCAAAAATCAATGAATATTGTAAATGCACAAACAGTAATTTCTCCGCATTGCAAGGTGCAATTCTGAAATTTTTTGCTTTTTCCTGCTCCTCTTAGCATGATAAAGAAGATTCAAAGAGAGTGAGATGCCAGCTCCTTTCATTCAGTCAGTAGCTTCAAACATTTCTGGTATATGAATAACATGATGTTTTTCAATGGCAAAAATCAATGAATATTGTAAATGCACAAACAGTAATTTCTCCGCATTGCAAGGTGCAATTCTGAAATTTTTTGCTTTTTCCTGCTCCTCTTAGCATGATAAAGAAGATTCAAAGAGAGTGAGATGCCAGCTCCTTTCGTTCAGTCAGTAGCTTCAATCATTTCTGGACGTTTTTCAATGGCAAAAATCATTGAATATTATAAATGCACAAACAGTAATTTCTCCGCATTGCAAGGTGCAATTCTGAAATTTTTTACTTTTTCCTGCTCCTCTTAGCATGATAAATAAGATTCAAAGAGAGTGAGATGCCAGCTCCTTTCATTCAGTCAGTAGCTTCAATCATTTCTGGTATATGAATAACATGATGTTTTTCAATGGCAAAAATCAATGAATATTGTAAATGCACAAACAGTAATTTCTCCGCATTGCAAGGTGCAATTCTGAAATTTTTTGCTTTTTCCTGCTCCTCGTAGCATGATAAAGAAGATTCAAAGAGAGTGAGATGCCAGCTCCTTTCATTCAGTCAGTAGCTTCAAACATTTCTGGTATATGAAAAACATGTTTTTCAATGGCAAAAGTCAATGAATATTGTAAATGCACAAACAGTAATATCTCCACATTGCAAGGTGCAATTCTGAAATTTTTTGCTTTTTCCTGCTAATCCTAGCATGATAAAGAAGATTCAAAGAGAGTGAGATGCCAGCTCCTTTCATTCAGTCAGTAGCTTCAAACATTTCTGGTATATGAAAAACATGTTTTTCAATGGCAAAAATCAATGAATATTGTAAATGCCAAACAGTAATATCTCCACATTGCAAGGCGCAATTCTGAAATTTTTTGCTTTTTCCTGCTCCTCTTAGCATGATAAAGAAGATTCAAAGAGAGTGAGATGCCAGCTCCTTTCATTCAGTCAGTAGCTTCAATCATTTCTGGACGTTTTTCAATGGCAAAAATCAATGAATATTGTAAATGCACAAACAGTAATTTCTCCGCATTGCAAGGTGCAATTCTGAAATTTTTTGCTTTTTCCTGCTCCTCTTAGCATGATAAAGAAGATTCAAAGAGAGTGAGGTGCCAGCTCCTTTCATTCAGTCAGTAGCTTCAAACATTTCTGGTATATGAATAACATGTTTTTCAATGGCAAAAATCAATGAATATTGTAAATGCACAAACAGTAATTTCTCCGCATTGCAAGGTGCAATTCTGAAATTTTTTGCTTTTTCCTGCTCCTCTTAGCATGATAAAGAAGATTCAAAGAGAGTGAGATGCCAGCTCCTTTCATTCAGTCAGTAGCTTCAATCATTTCTGGACGTTTTTCAATGGCAAAAATCAATGAATATTGTAAATGCACAAACAGTAATTTCTCCGCATTGCAAGGTGCAATTCTGAAATTTTTTGCTTTTTCCTGCTCCTCTTAGCATGATAAAGAAGATTCAAAGAGATTGAGATGCCAGCTCCTTTCATTCAGTCAGTAGCTTCAATCATTTCTGGACGTTTTTCAATGGCAAAAATCAATGAATATTGTAAATGCACAAACTGAAATTTCTCCGCATTGCAAGGTGCAATTCTGAAATTTTTTGCTTTTTCCTGCTCCTCTTAGCATGATAAAGAAGATTCAAAGAGAGTGAGATGCCAGCTCCTTTCATTCAGTCAGTAGCTTCAATCATTTCTGGACGTTTTTCAATGGCAAAAATCAATGAATATTGTAAATGCACAAACAGTAATTTCTGTGCATTGCAAGGTGCAATTCTGAAATTTTTTGCTTTTTCCTGCTCCTCTTAGCATGGTAAAGAAGATTCAAAGAGAGTGAGATGCCAGCTCCTTTCATTCAGTCAGTAGCTTCAAACATTTCTGGTATATGAATAACATGATGTTTTTCAATGACAAAAATCAATGAATATTGTAAATGCACAAACAGTAATTTCTCCGCATTGCAAGGTGCAAGTCTGAAATTTTTTGCTTTTTCCTGCTCCTCTTAGCATGATAAAGAAGATTCAAAGAGAGTGAGATGCCAGCTCCTTTCATTCAGTTAGTAGCTTCAATCATTTCTGGACATTTTTCAATGGCAAAAATCAATGAATATTGTAAATGCACAAACTGTAATTTCTCCGCATTGCAAGGTGCAATTCTGAAATTTTTTGCTTTTTCCTGCTCCTCTTAGCATGATAAAGAAGATTCAAAGAGAGTGAGATGCCAGCTCCTTTCATTCAGTCAGTAGCTTCAATCATTTCTGGACGTTTTTCAATGGCAAAAATCAATGAATATTGTAAATGCACAAACAGTAATTTCTCCGCATTGCAAGGTGCAATTCTGAAATTTTTTGCTTTTTCCTGCTCCTCTTAGCATGGTAAAGAATACTCAAAGAGAGTGAGATGCCAGCTCCTTTCATTCAGTCAGTAGCTTCAAACATTTCTGGTATATGAATAACATGATGTTTTTCAATGGCAAAAATCAATGAATATTGTAAATGCACAAACAGTAATTTCTCCGCATTGCAAGGTGCAAGTCTGAAATTTTTTGCTTTTTCCTGCTCCACTTAGCATGATAAAGAAGATTCAAAGAGAGTGAGATGCCAGCTCCTTTCATTCAGTCAGTAGCTTCAAACATTTCTGGTATATGAATAACATGATGTTTTTCAATGGCAAAAATCAATGAATATTGTAAATGCACAAACAGTAATTTCTCCGCATTGCAAGGTGCAATTCTGAAATTTTTTGCTTTTTCCTGCTCCTCTTAGCATGATAAAGAAGATTCAAAGAGAGTGAGATGCCAGCTCCTTTCATTCAGTCAGTAGCTTCAATCATTTCTGGACGTTTTTCAATGGCAAAAATCAATGAATATTGTAAATGCACAAACAGTAATTTCTCCGCATTGCAAGGTGCAATTCTGAAATTTTTTGCTTTTTCCTGCTCCTCTTAGCATGATAAAGAAGATTCAAAGAGAGTGAGATGTCAGCTCCTTTCATTCAGTCAGTAGCTTCAAACATTTCTGGTATATGAATAACATGATGTTTTTCAATGGCAAAAATCAATGGATATTGTAAATGCACAAACAGTAATTTCTCCGCATTGCAAGGTGCAATTCTGAAATTTTTTGCTTTTTCCTGCTCCTCTTAGCATGATAAAGAAGATTCAAAGAGAGTGAGATGCCAGCTCCTTTCATTCAGTCAGTAGCTTCAATCATTTCTGGACGTTTTTCAATGGCAAAAATCAATGAATATTGTAAATGCACAAACAGTAATTTCTCCGCATTGCAAGGTGCAATTCTGAAATTTTTTGCTTTTTCCTGCTCCTCTTAGCATGATAAAGAAGATTCAAAGAGAGTGAGATGCCAGCTCCTTTCATTCAGTCAGTAGCTTCAAACATTTCTGGTATATGAATAACATGATGTTTTTCAATGGCAAAAATTAATGAATATTGTAAATGCACAAACAGTAATTTCTCCGCATTGCAAGGTGCAATTCTGAAATTTTTTGCTTTTTCCTGCTCCTCTTAGCATGATAAAGAAGATTCAAAGAGAGTGATATGCCAGCTCCTTTCGTTCAGTCAGTAGCTTCAATCATTTCTGGACGTTTTTCAATGGCAAAAATCATTGAATATTATAAATGCACAAACAGTAATTTCTCCGCATTGCAAGGTGCAATTCTGAAATTTTTTACTTTTTCCTGCTCCTCTTAGCATGATAAATAAGATTCAAAGAGAGTGAGATGCCAGCTCCTTTCATTCAGTCAGTAGCTTCAATCATTTCTGGTATATGAATAACATGATGTTTTTCAATGGCAAAAATCAATGAATATTGTAAATGCACAAACAGTAATTTCTCCGCATTGCAAGGTGCAATTCTGAAATTTTTTGCTTTTTCCTGCTCCTCGTAGCATGATAAAGAAGATTCAAAGAGAGTGAGATGCCAGCTCCTTTCATTCAGGCAGTAGCTTCAAACATTTCTGGTATATGAAAAACATGTTTTTCAATGGCAAAAATCAATGAATATTGTAAATGCACAAACAGTAATATCTCCACATTGCAAGGTGCAATTCTGAAATTTTTTGCTTTTTCCTGCTAATCCTAGCATGATAAAGAAGATTCAAAGAGAGTGAGATGCCAGCTCCTTTCATTCAGTCAGTAGCTTCAAACATTTCTGGTATATGAAAAACATGTTTTTCAATGGCAAAAATCAATGAATATTGTAAATGCACAAACAGTAATATCTCCACATTGCAAGGTGCAATTCTGAAATTTTTTGCTTTTTCCTGCTAATCCTAGCATGATAAAGAAGATTCAAAGAGAGTGAGATGCCAGCTCCTTTCATTCAGTCAGTAGCTTCAAACATTTCTGGACGTTTTTCAATGGCAAAAATCAATGAATATTGTAAATGCACAAACAGTAATATCTCCACATTGCAAGGTGCAATTCTGAAATTTTTTGCTTTTTCCTGTTAATCCTAGCATGATAAAGAAGATTCAAAGAGAGTGAGATGCCAGCTCCTTTCATTCAGTCAGTAGCTTCAAACATTTCTGGTATATGAAAAACATGTTTTTCAATGGCAAAAATCAATGAATATTGTAAATGCACAAACAGTAATATCTCCACATTGCAAGGTGCAATTCTGAAATTTTTTGCTTTTTCCTGTAAATCCTAGCATGATAAAGAAGATTCAAAGAGAGTGAGATGCCAGCTCCTTTCATTCAGTCAGTAGCTTCAAACATTTCTGGTATATGAAAAACATGTTTTTCAATGGCAAAAATCAATGAATATTGTAAATGCACAAACAGTAATATCTCCACATTGCAAGGTGCAATTCTGAAATTTTTTGCTTTTTCCTGCTAATCCTAGCATGATAAAGAAGATTCAAAGAGAGTGAGATGCCAGCTCCTTTCATTCAGTCAGTAGCTTCAAACATTTCTGGACGTTTTTCAATGGCAAAAATCAATGAATATTGTAAATGCACAAACAGTAATATCTCCACATTGCAAGGTGCAATTCTGAAATTTTTTGCTTTTTCCTGTTAATCCTAGCATGATAAAGAAGATTCAAAGAGAGTGAGATGCCAGCTCCTTTCATTCAGTCAGTAGCTTCAAACATTTCTGGTATATGAAAAACATGTTTTTCAATGGCAAAAATCAATGAATATTGTAAATGCACAAACAGTAATATCTCCACATTGCAAGGTGCAATTCTGAAATTTTTTGCTTTTTCCTGTTAATCCTAGCATGATAAAGAAGATTCAAAGAGAGTGAGATGCCAGCTCCTTTCATTCAGTCAGTAGCTTCAAACATTTCTGGTATATGAAAAACATGTTTTTCAATGGCAAAAATCAATGAATATTGTAAATGCACAAACAGTAATATCTCCACATTGCAAGGTGCAATTCTGAAATTTTTTGCTTTTTCCTGCTAATCCTAGCATGATAAAGAAGATTCAAAGAGTGAGATGCCAGCTCCTTTCATTCAGTCAGTAGCTTCAAACATTTCTGGTATATGAAAAACATGTTTTTCAATGGCAAAAATCAATGAATATTGTAAATGCACAAACAGTAATATCTCCACATTGCAAGGTGCAATTCTGAAATTTTTTGCTTTTTCCTGCTAATCCTAGCATGATAAAGAAGATTCAAAGAGAGTGAGATGCCAGCTCCTTTCATTCAGTCAGTAGCTTCAAACATTTCTGGTATATGAATAACATGATGTTTTTCAATGGCAAAAATCAATGAATATTGTAAATGCACAAACAGTAATATCTCCACATTGCAAGGTGCAATTATGAAATTTTTTGCTTTTTCCTGCTATTACTAGCATGATAAAGAAGATTCAAAGAGAGTGAGATGCCAGCTCCTTTCATTCAGTCAGTAGCTTCAAACATTTCTGGACGTTTTTCAATGGCAAAAATCAATGAATATTGTAAATGCACAAACAGTAATATCTCCACATTGCAAGGTGCAATTCTGAAATTTTTTGCTTTTTCCTGTTAATCCTAGCATGATAAAGAAGTTTCAAAGAGAGTGAGATGCCAGCTCCTTTCATTCAGTCAGTAGCTTCAAACATTTCTGGTATATGAAAAACATGTTTTTCAATGGCAAAAATCAATGAATATTGTAAATGCACAAACAGTAATATCTCCACATTGCAAGGTGCAATTCTGAAATTTTTTGCTTTTTCCTGCTAATCCTAGCATGATAAAGAAGATTCAAAGAGAGTGAGATGCCAGCTCCTTTCATTCAGTCAGTAGCTTCAAACATTTCTGGTATATGAAAAACATGTTTTTCAATGGCAAAAATCAATGAATATTGTAAATGCACAAACAGTAATATCTCCACATTGCAAGGTGCAATTCTGAAATTTTTTGCTTTTTCCTGCTAATCCTAGCATGATAAAGAAGATTCAAAGAGAGTGAGATGCCAGCTCCTTTCATTCAGTCAGTAGCTTCAAACATTTCTGGACGTTTTTCAATGGCAAAAATCAATGAATATTGTAAATGCACAAACAGTAATATCTCCACATTGCAAGGTGCAATTCTGAAATTTTTTGCTTTTTCCTGCTCCTCTTAGCATGATAAAGAAGATTCAAAGAGAGTGAGATGCCAGCTCCTTTCATTCAGTCAGTAGCTTCAATCATTTCTGGACGTTTTTCAATGGCAAAAATCAATGAATATTGTAAATGCACAAACAGTAATTTCTGTGCATTGCAAGGTGCAATTCTGAAATTTTTTGCTTTTTCCTGCTCCTCTTAGCATGGTAAAGAAGATTCAAAGAGAGTGAGATGCCAGCTCCTTTCATTCAGTCAGTAGCTTCAAACATTTCTGGTATATGAATAACATGATGTTTTTCAATGACAAAAATCAATGAATATTGTAAATGCACAAACAGTAATTTCTCCGCATTGCAAGGTGCAATTCTGAAATTTTTTGCTTTTTCCTGCTCCTCTTAGCATGGTAAAGAATACTCAAAGAGAGTGAGATGCCAGCTCCTTTCATTCAGTCAGTAGCTTCAAACATTTCTGGTATATGAATAACATGATGTTTTTCAATGGCAAAAATCAATGAATATTGTAAATGCACAAACAGTAATTTCTCCGCATTGCAAGGTGCAAGTCTGAAATTTTTTGCTTTTTCCTGCTCCACTTAGCATGATAAAGAAGATTCAAAGAGAGTGAGATGCCAGCTCCTTTCATTCAGTCAGTAGCTTCAAACATTTCTGGTATATGAATAACATGATGTTTTTCAATGGCAAAAATCAATGAATATTGTAAATGCACAAACAGTAATTTCTCCGCATTGCAAGGTGCAATTCTGAAATTTTTTGCTTTTTCCTGCTCCTCTTAGCATGATAAAGAAGATTCAAAGAGAGTGAGATGCCAGCTCCTTTCATTCAGTCAGTACCTTCAATCATTTCTGGACGTTTTTCAATGGCAAAAATCAATGAATATTGTAAATGCACAAACAGTAATTTCTCCGCATTGCAAGGTGCAATTCTGAAATTTTTTGCTTTTTCCTGCTCCTCTTAGCATGATAAAGAAGATTCAAAGAGAGTGAGATGTCAGCTCCTTTCATTCAGTCAGTAGCTTCAAACATTTCTGGTATATGAATAACATGATGTTTTTCAATGGCAAAAATCAATGGATATTGTAAATGCACAAACAGTAATTTCTCCGCATTGCAAGGTGCAATTCTGAAATTTTTTGCTTTTTCCTGCTCCTCTTAGCATGATAAAGAAGATTCAAAGAGAGTGAGATGCCAGCTCCTTTCATTCAGTCAGTAGCTTCAATCATTTCTGGACGTTTTTCAATGGCAAAAATCAATGAATATTGTAAATGCACAAACAGTAATTTCTCCGCATTGCAAGGTGCAATTCTGAAATTTTTTGCTTTTTCCTGCTCCTCTTAGCATGATAAAGAAGATTCAAAGAGAGTGAGATGCCAGCTCCTTTCATTCAGTCAGTAGCTTCAAACATTTCTGGTATATGAATAACATGATGTTTTTCAATGGCAAAAATTAATGAATATTGTAAATGCACAAACAGTAATTTCTCCGCATTGCAAGGTGCAATTCTGAAATTTTTTGCTTTTTCCTGCTCCTCTTAGCATGATAAAGAAGATTCAAAGAGAGTGATATGCCAGCTCCTTTCGTTCAGTCAGTAGCTTCAATCATTTCTGGACGTTTTTCAATGGCAAAAATCATTGAATATTATAAATGCACAAACAGTAATTTCTCCGCATTGCAAGGTGCAATTCTGAAATTTTTTACTTTTTCCTGCTCCTCTTAGCATGATAAATAAGATTCAAAGAGAGTGAGATGCCAGCTCCTTTCATTCAGTCAGTAGCTTCAATCATTTCTGGTATATGAATAACATGATGTTTTTCAATGGCAAAAATCAATGAATATTGTAAATGCACAAACAGTAATTTCTCCGCATTGCAAGGTGCAATTCTGAAATTTTTTGCTTTTTCCTGCTCCTCGTAGCATGATAAAGAAGATTCAAAGAGAGTGAGATGCCAGCTCCTTTCATTCAGGCAGTAGCTTCAAACATTTCTGGTATATGAAAAACATGTTTTTCAATGGCAAAAATCAATGAATATTGTAAATGCACAAACAGTAATATCTCCACATTGCAAGGTGCAATTCTGAAATTTTTTGCTTTTTCCTGCTAATCCTAGCATGATAAAGAAGATTCAAAGAGAGTGAGATGCCAGCTCCTTTCATTCAGTCAGTAGCTTCAAACATTTCTGGTATATGAAAAACATGTTTTTCAATGGCAAAAATCAATGAATATTGTAAATGCACAAACAGTAATATCTCCACATTGCAAGGTGCAATTCTGAAATTTTTTGCTTTTTCCTGCTAATCCTAGCATGATAAAGAAGATTCAAAGAGAGTGAGATGCCAGCTCCTTTCATTCAGTCAGTAGCTTCAAACATTTCTGGACGTTTTTCAATGGCAAAAATCAATGAATATTGTAAATGCACAAACAGTAATATCTCCACATTGCAAGGTGCAATTCTGAAATTTTTTGCTTTTTCCTGTTAATCCTAGCATGATAAAGAAGATTCAAAGAGAGTGAGATGCCAGCTCCTTTCATTCAGTCAGTAGCTTCAAACATTTCTGGTATATGAAAAACATGTTTTTCAATGGCAAAAATCAATGAATATTGTAAATGCACAAACAGTAATATCTCCACATTGCAAGGTGCAATTCTGAAATTTTTTGCTTTTTCCTGCTAATCCTAGCATGATAAAGAAGATTCAAAGAGTGAGATGCCAGCTCTTTCATTCAGTCAGTAGCTTCAAACATTTCTGGTATATGAAAAACATGTTTTTCAATGGCAAAAATCAATGAATATTGTAAATGCACAAACAGTAATATCTCCACATTGCAAGGTGCAATTCTGAAATTTTTTGCTTTTTCCTGCTAATCCTAGCATGATAAAGAAGATTCAAAGAGAGTGAGATGCCAGCTCCTTTCATTCAGTCAGTAGCTTCAAACATTTCTGGTATATGAATAACATGATGTTTTTCAATGGCAAAAATCAATGAATATTGTAAATGCACAAACAGTAATATCTCCACATTGCAAGGTGCAATTATGAAATTTTTTGCTTTTTCCTGCTATTACTAGCATGATAAAGAAGATTCAAAGAGAGTGAGATGCCAGCTCCTTTCATTCAGTCAGTAGCTTCAAACATTTCTGGACGTTTTTCAATGGCAAAAATCAATGAATATTGTAAATGCACAAACAGTAATATCTCCACATTGCAAGGTGCAATTCTGAAATTTTTTGCTTTTTCCTGTTAATCCTAGCATGATAAAGAAGTTTCAAAGAGAGTGAGATGCCAGCTCCTTTCATTCAGTCAGTAGCTTCAAACATTTCTGGTATATGAAAAACATGTTTTTCAATGGCAAAAATCAATGAATATTGTAAATGCACAAACAGTAATATCTCCACATTGCAAGGTGCAATTCTGAAATTTTTTGCTTTTTCCTGCTAATCCTAGCATGATAAAGAAGATTCAAAGAGAGTGAGATGCCAGCTCCTTTCATTCAGTCAGTAGCTTCAAACATTTCTGGTATATGAAAAACATGTTTTTCAATGGCAAAAATCAATGAATATTGTAAATGCACAAACAGTAATATCTCCACATTGCAAGGTGCAATTCTGAAATTTTTTGCTTTTTCCTGCTAATCCTAGCATGATAAAGAAGATTCAAAGAGAGTGAGATGCCAGCTCCTTTCATTCAGTCAGTAGCTTCAAACATTTCTGGACGTTTTTCAATGGCAAAAATCAATGAATATTGTAAATGCACAAACAGTAATATCTCCACATTGCAAGGTGCAATTCTGAAATTTTTTGCTTTTTCCTGTTAATCCTAGCATGATAAAGAAGATTCAAAGAGAGTGAGATGCCAGCTCCTTTCATTCAGTCAGTAGCTTCAAACATTTCTGGTATATGAAAAACATGTTTTTCAATGGCAAAAATCAATGAATATTGTAAATGCACAAACAGTAATATCTCCACATTGCAAGGTGCAATTCTGAAATTTTTTGCTTTTTCCTGTTAATCCTAGCATAATAAAGAAGATTCAAAGAGAGTGAGATGCCAGCTCCTTTCATTCAGTCAGTAGCTTCAAACATTTCTGGTATATGAAAAACATGTTTTTCAATGGCAAAAATCAATGAATATTGTAAATGCACAAACAGTAATATCTCCACATTGCAAGGTGCAATTCTGAAATTTTTTGCTTTTTCCTGCTAATCCTAGCATGATAAAGAAGATTCAAAGAGAGTGAGATGCCGGCTCCTTTCATTCAGTCAGTAGCTTCAAACATTTCTGGACGTTTTTCAATGGCAAAAATCAATGAATATTGTAAATGCACAAACAGTAATATCTCCACATTGCAAGGTGCAATTCTGAAATTTTTTGCTTTTTCCTGTTAATCCTAGCATGATAAAGAAGATTCAAAGAGAGTGAGATGCCAGCTCCTTTCATTCAGTCAGTAGCTTCAAACATTTCTGGTATATGAAAAACATGTTTTTCAATGGCAAAAATCAATGAATATTGTAAATGCACAAACAGTAATATCTCCACATTGCAAGGTGCAATTCTGAAATTTTTTGCTTTTTCCTGTTAATCCTAGCATGATAAAGAAGATTCAAAGAGAGTGAGATGCCAGCTCCTTTCATTCAGTCAGTAGCTTCAAACATTTCTGGTATATGAAAAACATGTTTTTCAATGGCAAAAATCAATGAATATTGTAAATGCACAAACAGTAATATCTCCACATTGCAAGGTGCAATTCTGAAATTTTTTGCTTTTTCCTGCTAATCCTAGCATGATAAAGAAGATTCAAAGAGTGAGATGCCAGCTCCTTTCATTCAGTCAGTAGCTTCAAACATTTCTGGTATATGAAAAACATGTTTTTCAATGGCAAAAATCAATGAATATTGTAAATGCACAAACAGTAATATCTCCACATTGCAAGGTGCAATTCTGAATTTTTTTGCTTTTTCCTGCTAATCCTAGCATGATAAAGAAGATTCAAAGAGAGTGAGATGCCAGCTCCTTTCATTCAGTCAGTAGCTTCAAACATTTCTGGACGTTTTTCAATGGCAAAAATCAATGAATATTGTAAATGCACAAACAGTAATATCTCCACATTGCAAGGTGCAATTCTGAAATTTTTTGCTTTTTCCTGTTAATCCTAGCATGATAAAGAAGATTCAAAGAGAGTGAGATGCCAGCTCCTTTCATTCAGTCAGTAGCTTCAAACATTTCTGGTATATGAAAAACATGTTTTTCAATGGCAAAAATCAATGAATATTGTAAATGCACAAACAGTAATATCTCCACATTGCAAGGTGCAATTCTGAAATTTTTTGCTTTTTCCTGCTAATCCTAGCATGATAAAGAAGATTCAAAGAGAGTGAGATGCCAGCTCCTTTCATTCAGTCAGTAGCTTCAAACATTTCTGGTATATGAAAAACATGTTTTTCAATGGCAAAAATCAATGAATATTGTAAATGCACAAACAGTAATATCTCCACATTGCAAGGTGCAATTCTGAAATTTTTTGCTTTTTCCTGCTAATCCTAGCATGATAAAGAAGATTCAAAGAGTGAGATGCCAGCTCCTTTCATTCAGTCAGTAGCTTCAAACATTTCTGGTATATGAAAAACATGTTTTTCAATGGCAAAAATCAATGAATATTGTAAATGCACAAACAGTAATATCTCCACATTGCAAGGTGCAATTCTGAAATTTTTTGCTTTTTCCTGCTAATCCTAGCATGATAAAGAAGATTCAAAGAGAGTGAGATGCCAGCTCCTTTCATTCAGTCAGTAGCTTCAAACATTTCTGGACGTTTTTCAATGGCAAAAATCAATGAATATTGTAAATGCACAAACAGTAATATCTCCACATTGCAAGGTGCAATTCTGAAATTTTTTGCTTTTTCCTGTTAATCCTAGCATGATAAAGAAGATTCAAAGAGAGTGAGATGCCAGCTCCTTTCATTCAGTCAGTAGCTTCAAACATTTCTGGTATATGAAAAACATGTTTTTCAATGGCAAAAATCAATGAATATTGTAAATGCACAAACAGTAATATCTCCACATTGCAAGGTGCAATTCTGAAATTTTTTGCTTTTTCCTGTTAATCCTAGCATGATAAAGAAGATTCAAAGAGAGTGAGATGCCAGCTCCTTTCATTCAGTCAGTAGCTTCAAACATTTCTGGTATATGAATAACATGTTTTTCAATGGCAAAAATCAATGAATATTGTAAATGCACAAACAGTAATTTCTCCGCATTGCAAGGTGCAATTCTGAAATTTTTTGCTTTTTCCTGCTCCTCTTAGCATGATAAAGAAGATTCAAAGAGAGTGAGATGCCAGCTCCTTTCATTCAGTCAGTAGCTTCAATCATTTCTGGACGTTTTTCAATGGCAAAAATCAATGAATATTGTAAATGCACAAACAGTAATTTCTCCGCATTGCAAGGTGCAATTCTGAAATTTTTTGCTTTTTCCTGCTCCTCTTAGCATGATAAAGAAGATTCAAAGAGATTGAGATGCCAGCTCCTTTCATTCAGTCAGTAGCTTCAATCATTTCTGGACGTTTTTCAATGGCAAAAATCAATGAATATTGTAAATGCACAAACTGAAATTTCTCCGCATTGCAAGGTGCAATTCTGAAATTTTTTGCTTTTTCCTGCTCCTCTTAGCATGATAAAGAAGATTCAAAGAGAGTGAGATGCCAGCTCCTTTCATTCAGTCAGTAGCTTCAATCATTTCTGGACGTTTTTCAATGGCAAAAATCAATGAATATTGTAAATGCACAAACAGTAATTTCTGTGCATTGCAAGGTGCAATTCTGAAATTTTTTGCTTTTTCCTGCTCCTCTTAGCATGGTAAAGAAGATTCAAAGAGAGTGAGATGCCAGCTCCTTTCATTCAGTCAGTAGCTTCAAACATTTCTGGTATATGAATAACATGATGTTTTTCAATGACAAAAATCAATGAATATTGTAAATGCACAAACAGTAATTTCTCCGCATTGCAAGGTGCAAGTCTGAAATTTTTTGCTTTTTCCTGCTCCTCTTAGCATGATAAAGAAGATTCAAAGAGAGTGAGATGCCAGCTCCTTTCATTCAGTTAGTAGCTTCAATCATTTCTGGACATTTTTCAATGGCAAAAATCAATGAATATTGTAAATGCACAAACTGTAATTTCTCCGCATTGCAAGGTGCAATTCTGAAATTTTTTGCTTTTTCCTGCTCCTCTTAGCATGATAAAGAAGATTCAAAGAGAGTGAGATGCCAGCTCCTTTCATTCAGTCAGTAGCTTCAATCATTTCTGGACGTTTTTCAATGGCAAAAATCAATGAATATTGTAAATGCACAAACAGTAATTTCTCCGCATTGCAAGGTGCAATTCTGAAATTTTTTGCTTTTTCCTGCTCCTCTTAGCATGGTAAAGAATACTCAAAGAGAGTGAGATGCCAGCTCCTTTCATTCAGTCAGTAGCTTCAAACATTTCTGGTATATGAATAACATGATGTTTTTCAATGGCAAAAATCAATGAATATTGTAAATGCACAAACAGTAATTTCTCCGCATTGCAAGGTGCAAGTCTGAAATTTTTTGCTTTTTCCTGCTCCACTTAGCATGATAAAGAAGATTCAAAGAGAGTGAGATGCCAGCTCCTTTCATTCAGTCAGTAGCTTCAAACATTTCTGCTATATGAATAACATGATGTTTTTCAATGGCAAAAATCAATGAATATTGTAAATGCACAAACAGTAATTTCTCCGCATTGCAAGGTGCAATTCTGAAATTTTTTGCTTTTTCCTGCTCCTCTTAGCATGATAAAGAAGATTCAAAGAGAGTGAGATGCCAGCTCCTTTCATTCAGTCAGTAGCTTCAATCATTTCTGGACGTTTTTCAATGGCAAAAATCAATGAATATTGTAAATGCACAAACAGTAATTTCTCCGCATTGCAAGGTGCAATTCTGAAATTTTTTGCTTTTTCCTGCTCCTCTTAGCATGATAAAGAAGATTCAAAGAGAGTGAGATGTCAGCTCCTTTCATTCAGTCAGTAGCTTCAAACATTTCTGGTATATGAATAACATGATGTTTTTCAATGGCAAAAGTCAATGGATATTGTAAATGCACAAACAGTAATTTCTCCGCATTGCAAGGTGCAATTCTGAAATTTTTTGCTTTTTCCTGCTCCTCTTAGCATGATAAAGAAGATTCAAAGAGAGTGAGATGCCAGCTCCTTTCATTCAGTCAGTAGCTTCAATCATTTCTGGACGTTTTTCAATGGCAAAAATCAATGAATATTGTAAATGCACAAACAGTAATTTCTCCGCATTGCAAGGTGCAATTCTGAAATTTTTTGCTTTTTCCTGCTCCTCTTAGCATGATAAAGAAGATTCAAAGAGAGTGAGATGCCAGCTCCTTTCATTCAGTCAGTAGCTTCAAACATTTCTGGTATATGAATAACATGATGTTTTTCAATGGCAAAAATTAATGAATATTGTAAATGCACAAACAGTAATTTCTCCGCATTGCAAGGTGCAATTCTGAAATTTTTTGCTTTTTCCTGCTCCTCTTAGCATGATAAAGAAGATTCAAAGAGAGTGAGATGCCAGCTCCTTTCGTTCAGTCAGTAGCTTCAATCATTTCTGGACGTTTTTCAATGGCAAAAATCATTGAATATTATAAATGCACAAACAGTAATTTCTCCGCATTGCAAGGTGCAATTCTGAAATTTTTTACTTTTTCCTGCTCCTCTTAGCATGATAAATAAGATTCAAAGAGAGTGAGATGCCAGCTCCTTTCATTCAGTCAGTAGCTTCAATCATTTCTGGTATATGAATAACATGATGTTTTTCAATGGCAAAAATCAATGAATATTGTAAATGCACAAACAGTAATTTCTGCGCATTGCAAGGTGCAATTCTGAAATTTTTTGCTTTTTCCTGCTCCTCGTAGCATGATAAAGAAGATTCAAAGAGAGTGAGATGCCAGCTCCTTTCATTCAGTCAGTAGCTTCAAACATTTCTGGTATATGAAAAACATGTTTTTCAATGGCAAAAATCAATGAATATTGTAAATGCACAAACAGTAATATCTCCACATTGCAAGGTGCAATTCTGAAATTTTTTGCTTTTTCCTGCTAATCCTAGCATGATAAAGAAGATTCAAAGAGAGTGAGATGCCAGCTCCTTTCATTCAGTCAGTAGCTTCAAACATTTCTGGTATATGAAAAACATGTTTTTCAATGGCAAAAATCAATGAATATTGTAAATGCACAAACAGTAATATCTCCACATTGCAAGGTGCAATTCTGAAATTTTTTGCTTTTTCCTGCTAATCCTAGCATGATAAAGAAGATTCAAAGAGAGTGAGATGCCAGCTCCTTTCATTCAGTCAGTAGCTTCAAACATTTCTGGACGTTTTTCAATGGCAAAAATCAATGAATATTGTAAATGCACAAACAGTAATATCTCCACATTGCAAGGTGCAATTCTGAAATTTTTTGCTTTTTCCTGTTAATCCTAGCATGATAAAGATTCAAAGAGAGTGAGATGCCAGCTCCTTTCATTCAGTCAGTAGCTTCAAACATTTCTTGTATATGAAAAACATGTTTTTCAATGGCAAAAATCAATGAATATTGTAAATGCACAAACAGTAATATCTCCACATTGCAAGGTGCAATTCTGAAATTTTTTGCTTTTTCCTGTAAATCCTAGCATGATAAAGAAGATTCAAAGAGAGTGAGATGCCAGCTCCTTTCATTCAGTCAGTAGCTTCAAACATTTCTGGTATATGAAAAACATGTTTTTCAATGGCAAAAATCAATGAATATTGTAAATGCACAAACAGTAATATCTCCACATTGCAAGGTGCAATTCTGAAATTTTTTGCTTTTTCCTGCTAATCCTAGCATGATAAAGAAGATTCAAAGAGAGTGAGATGCCAGCTCCTTTCATTCAGTCAGTAGCTTCAAACATTTCTGGACGTTTTTCAATGGCAAAAATCAATGAATATTGTAAATGCACAAACAGTAATATCTCCACATTGCAAGGTGCAATTCTGAAATTTTTTGCTTTTTCCTGTTAATCCTAGCATGATAAAGAAGATTCAAAGAGAGTGAGATGCCAGCTCCTTTCATTCAGTCAGTAGCTTCAAACATTTCTGGTATATGAAAAACATGTTTTTCAATGGCAAAAATCAATGAATATTGTAAATGCACAAACAGTAATATCTCCACATTGCAAGGTGCAATTCTGAAATTTTTTGCTTTTTCCTGTTAATCCTAGCATGATAAAGAAGATTCAAAGAGAGTGAGATGCCAGCTCCTTTCATTCAGTCAGTAGCTTCAAACATTTCTGGTATATGAATAACATGTTTTTCAATGGCAAAAATCAATGAATATTGTAAATGCACAAACAGTAATTTCTCCGCATTGCAAGGTGCAATTCTGAAATTTTTTGCTTTTTCCTGCTCCTCTTAGCATGATAAAGAAGATTCAAAGAGAGTGAGATGCCAGCTCCTTTCATTCAGTCAGTAGCTTCAATCATTTCTGGACGTTTTTCAATGGCAAAAATCAATGAATATTGTAAATGCACAAACAGTAATTTCTGTGCATTGCAAGGTGCAATTCTGAAATTTTTTGCTTTTTCCTGCTCCTCTTAGCATGGTAAAGAAGATTCAAAGAGAGTGAGATGCCAGCTCCTTTCATTCAGTCAGTAGCTTCAAACATTTCTGGTATATGAATAACATGATGTTTTTCAATGACAAAAATCAATGAATATTGTAAATGCACAAACAGTAATTTCTCCGCATTGCAAGGTGCAAGTCTGAAATTTTTTGCTTTTTCCTGCTCCTCTTAGCATGATAAAGAAGATTCAAAGAGAGTGAGATGCCAGCTCCTTTCATTCAGTTAGTAGCTTCAATCATTTCTGGACATTTTTCAATGGCAAAAATCAATGAATATTGTAAATGCACAAACTGTAATTTCTCCGCATTGCAAGGTGCAATTCTGAAATTTTTTGCTTTTTCCTGCTCCTCTTAGCATGATAAAGAAGATTCAAAGAGAGTGAGATGCCAGCTCCTTTCATTCAGTCAGTAGCTTCAATCATTTCTGGACGTTTTTCAATGGCAAAAATCAATGAATATTGTAAATGCACAAACAGTAATTTCTCCGCATTGCAAGGTGCAATTCTGAAATTTTTTGCTTTTTCCTGCTCCTCTTAGCATGGTAAAGAATACTCAAAGAGAGTGAGATGCCAGCTCCTTTCATTCAGTCAGTAGCTTCAAACATTTCTGGTATATGAATAACATGATGTTTTTCAATGGCAAAAATCAATGAATATTGTAAATGCACAAACAGTAATTTCTCCGCATTGCAAGGTGCAAGTCTGAAATTTTTTGCTTTTTCCTGCTCCACTTAGCATGATAAAGAAGATTCAAAGAGAGTGAGATGCCAGCTCCTTTCATTCTGTCAGTAGCTTCAAACATTTCTGGTATATGAATAACATGATGTTTTTCAATGGCAAAAATCAATGAATATTGTAAATGCACAAACAGTAATTTCTCCGCATTGCAAGGTGCAATTCTGAAATTTTTTGCTTTTTCCTGCTCCTCTTAGCATGATAAAGAAGATTCAAAGAGAGTGAGATGCCAGCTCCTTTCATTCAGTCAGTAGCTTCAATCATTTCTGGACGTTTTTCAATGGCAAAAATCAATGAATATTGTAAATGCACAAACAGTAATTTCTCCGCATTGCAAGGTGCAATTCTGAAATTTTTTGCTTTTTCCTGCTCCTCTTAGCATGATAAAGAAGATTCAAAGAGAGTGAGATGTCAGCTCCTTTCATTCAGTCAGTAGCTTCAAACATTTCTGGTATATGAATAACATGATGTTTTTCAATGGCAAAAATCAATGGATATTGTAAATGCACAAACAGTAATTTCTCCGCATTGCAAGGTGCAATTCTGAAATTTTTTGCTTTTTCCTGCTCCTCTTAGCATGATAAAGAAGATTCAAAGAGAGTGAGATGCCAGCTCCTTTCATTCAGTCAGTAGCTTCAAACATTTCTGGTATATGAATAACATGATGTTTTTCAATGGCAAAAATTAATGAATATTGTAAATGCACAAACAGTAATTTCTCCGCATTGCAAGGTGCAATTCTGAAATTTTTTGCTTTTTCCTGTTAATCCTAGCATGATAAAGAAGATTCAAAGAGAGTGAGATGCCAGCTCCTTTCATTCAGTCAGTAGCTTCAAACATTTCTGGACGTTTTTCAATGGCAAAAATCAATGAATATTGTAAATGCACAAACAGTAATATCTCCACATTGCAAGGTGCAATTCTGAAATTTTTTGCTTTTTCCTGTTAATCCTAGCATGATAAAGAAGATTCAAAGAGAGTGAGATGCCAGCTCCTTTCATTCAGTCAGTAGCTTCAAACATTTCTGGTATATGAAAAACATGTTTTTCAATGGCAAAAATCAATGAATATTGTAAATGCACAAACAGTAATATCTCCACATTGCAAGGTGCAATTCTGAAATTTTTTGCTTTTTCCTGTTAATCCTAGCATGATAAAGAAGATTCAAAGAGAGTGAGATGCCAGCTCCTTTCATTCAGTCAGTAGCTTCAAACATTTCTGGTATATGAATAACATGTTTTTCAATGGCAAAAATCAATGAATATTGTAAATGCACAAACAGTAATTTCTCCGCATTGCAAGGTGCAATTCTGAAATTTTTTGCTTTTTCCTGCTCCTCTTAGCATGATAAAGAAGATTCAAAGAGAGTGAGATGCCAGCTCCTTTCATTCAGTCAGTAGCTTCAATCATTTCTGGACGTTTTTCAATGGCAAAAATCAATGAATATTGTAAATGCACAAACAGTAATTTCTGTGCATTGCAAGGTGCAATTCTGAAATTTTTTGCTTTTTCCTGCTCCTCTTAGCATGGTAAAGAAGATTCAAAGAGAGTGAGATGCCAGCTCCTTTCATTCAGTCAGTAGCTTCAAACATTTCTGGTATATGAATAACATGATGTTTTTCAATGACAAAAATCAATGAATATTGTAAATGCACAAACAGTAATTTCTCCGCATTGCAAGGTGCAAGTCTGAAATTTTTTGCTTTTTCCTGCTCCTCTTAGCATGATAAAGAAGATTCAAAGAGAGTGAGATGCCAGCTCCTTTCATTCAGTTAGTAGCTTCAATCATTTCTGGACATTTTTCAATGGCAAAAATCAATGAATATTGTAAATGCACAAACTGTAATTTCTCCGCATTGCAAGGTGCAATTCTGAAATTTTTTGCTTTTTCCTGCTCCTCTTAGCATGATAAAGAAGATTCAAAGAGAGTGAGATGCCAGCTCCTTTCATTCAGTCAGTAGCTTCAATCATTTCTGGACGTTTTTCAATGGCAAAAATCAATGAATATTGTAAATGCACAAACAGTAATTTCTCCGCATTGCAAGGTGCAATTCTGAAATTTTTTGCTTTTTCCTGCTCCTCTTAGCATGATAAAGAAGATTCAACGAGAGTGAGATGTCAGCTCCTTTCATTCAGTCAGTAGCTTCAAACATTTCTGGTATATGAATAACATGATGTTTTTCAATGGCAAAAATCAATGGATATTGTAAATGCACAAACAGTAATTTCTCCGCATTGCAAGGTGCAATTCTGAAATTTTTTGCTTTTTCCTGCTCCTCTTAGCATGATAAAGAAGATTCAAAGAGAGTGAGATGCCAGCTCCTTTCATTCAGTCAGTAGCTTCAAACATTTCTGGTATATGAATAACATGATGTTTTTCAATGGCAAAAATTAATGAATATTGTAAATGCACAAACAGTAATTTCTCCACATTGCAAGGTGCAATTCTGAAATTTTTTGCTTTTTCCTGCTCCTCTTAGCATGATAAAGAAGATTCAAAGAGAGTGAGATGCCAGCTCCTTTCGTTCAGTCAGTAGCTTCAATCATTTCTGGACGTTTTTCAATGGCAAAAATCATTGAATATTATAAATGCACAAACAGTAATTTCTCCGCATTGCAAGGTGCAATTCTGAAATTTTTTACTTTTTCCTGCTCCTCTTAGCATGATAAATAAGATTCAAAGAGAGTGAGATGCCAGCTCCTTTCATTCAGTCAGTAGCTTCAATCATTTCTGGTATATGAATAACATGATGTTTTTCAATGGCAAAAATCAATGAATATTGTAAATGCACAAACAGTAATTTCTGCGCATTGCAAGGTGCAATTCTGAAATTTTTTGCTTTTTCCTGCTCCTCGTAGCATGATAAAGAAGATTCAAAGAGAGTGAGATGCCAGCTCCTTTCATTCAGTCAGTAGCTTCAAACATTTCTGGTATATGAAAAACATGTTTTTCAATGGCAAAAATCAATGAATATTGTAAATGCACAAACAGTAATATCTCCACATTGCAAGGTGCAATTCTGAAATTTTTTGCTTTTTCCTGCTAATCCTAGCATGATAAAGAAGATTCAAAGAGAGTGAGATGCCAGCTCCTTTCATTCAGTCAGTAGCTTCAAACATTTCTGGTATATGAAAAACATGTTTTTCAATGGCAAAAATCAATGAATATTGTAAATGCACAAACAGTAATATCTCCACATTGCAAGGTGCAATTCTGAAATTTTTTGCTTTTTCCTGTTAATCCTAGCATGATAAAGAAGATTCAAAGAGAGTGAGATGCCAGCTCCTTTCATTCAGTCAGTAGCTTCAAACATTTCTGGTATATGAATAACATGTTTTTCAATGGCAAAAATCAATGAATATTGTAAATGCACAAACAGTAATTTCTCCGCATTGCAAGGTGCAATTCTGAAATTTTTTGCTTTTTCCTGCTCCTCTTAGCATGATAAAGAAGATTCAAAGAGAGTGAGATGCCAGCTCCTTTCATTCAGTCAGTAGCTTCAATCATTTCTGGACGTTTTTCAATGGCAAAAATCAATGAATATTGTAAATGCACAAACAGTAATTTCTCCGCATTGCAAGGTGCAATTCTGAAATTTTTTGCTTTTTCCTGCTCCTCTTAGCATGATAAAGAAGATTCAAAGAGATTGAGATGCCAGCTCCTTTCATTCAGTCAGTAGCTTCAATCATTTCTGGACGTTTTTCAATGGCAAAAATCAATGAATATTGTAAATGCACAAACTGAAATTTCTCCGCATTGCAAGGTGCAATTCTGAAATTTTTTGCTTTTTCCTGCTCCTCTTAGCATGATAAAGAAGATTCAAAGAGAGTGAGATGCCAGCTCCTTTCATTCAGTCAGTAGCTTCAATCATTTCTGGACGTTTTTCAATGGCAAAAATCAATGAATATTGTAAATGCACAAACAGTAATTTCTGTGCATTGCAAGGTGCAATTCTGAAATTTTTTGCTTTTTCCTGCTCCTCTTAGCATGGTAAAGAAGATTCAAAGAGAGTGAGATGCCAGCTCCTTTCATTCAGTCAGTAGCTTCAAACATTTCTGGTATATGAATAACATGATGTTTTTCAATGACAAAAATCAATGAATATTGTAAATGCACAAACAGTAATTTCTCCGCATTGCAAGGTGCAAGTCTGAAATTTTTTGCTTTTTCCTGCTCCTC
Source organism: Phyllobates terribilis (assembly GCF_046119375.1). Taxonomy (NCBI): domain Eukaryota; kingdom Metazoa; phylum Chordata; class Amphibia; order Anura; family Dendrobatidae; genus Phyllobates; species Phyllobates terribilis. Next base: position 83,667 of record NW_027365198.1, read on the forward strand.
TTAGCATGATAAAGAAGATTCAAAGAGAGTGAGATGCCAGCTCCTTTCATTCAGTTAGTAGCTTCAATCATTTCTGGACATTTTTCGATGGCAAAAATCAATGAATATTGTAAATGCACAAACTGTAATTTCTCCGCATTGCAAGGTGCAATTCTGAAATTTTTTGCTTTTTCCTGCTCCTCTTAGCATGATAAAGAAGATTCAAAGAGAGTGAGATGCCAGCTCCTTTCATTCAGTCAGTAGCTTCAATCATTTCTGGACGTTTTTCAATGGCAAAAATCAATGAATATTGTAAATGCACAAACAGTAATTTCTCCGCATTGCAAGGTGCAATTCTGAAATTTTTTGCTTTTTCCTGCTCCTCTTAGCATGATAAAGAAGATTCAAAGAGAGTGAGATGCCAGCTCCTTTCATTCAGTCAGTAGCTTCAAACATTTCTGGTATATGAATAACATGATGTTTTTCAATGGCAAAAATTAATGAATATTGTAAATGCACAAACAGTAATTTCTCCGCATTGCAAGGTGCAAGTCTGAAATTTTTTGCTTTTTCCTGCTCCTCTTAGCATGATAAAGAAGATTCAAAGAGAGTGAGATGCCAGCTCCTTTCATTCAGTTAGTAGCTTCAATCATTTCTGGACATTTTTCGATGGCAAAAATCAATGAATATTGTAAATGCACAAACTGTAATTTCTCCGCATTGCAAGGTGCAATTCTGAAATTTTTTGCTTTTTCCTGCTCCTCTTAGCATGATAAAGAAGATTCAAAGAGAGTGAGATGCCAGCTCCTTTCATTCAGTCAGTAGCTTCAATCATTTCTGGACGTTTTTCAATGGCAAAAATCAATGAATATTGTAAATGCACAAACAGTAATTTCTCCGCATTGCAAGGTGCAATTCTGAAATTTTTTGCTTTTTCCTGCTCCTCTTAGCATGATAAAGAAGATTCAAAGAGAGTGAGATGCCAGCTCCTTTCATTCAGTCAGTAGCTTCAAACATTTCTGGTATATGAATAACATGATGTTTTTCAATGGCAAAAATTAATGAATATTGTAAATGCACAAACAGTAATTTCTCCACATTGCAAGGTGCAATTCTGAAATTTTTTGCTTTTTCCTGCTCCTCTTAGCATGATAAAGAAGATTCAAAGAGAGTGAGATGCCAGCTCCTTTCGTTCAGTCAGTAGCTTCAATCATTTCTGGACGTTTTTCAATGGCAAAAATCATTGAATATTATAAATGCACAAACAGTAATTTCTCCGCATTGCAAGGTGCAATTCTGAAATTTTTTACTTTTTCCTGCTCCTCTTAGCATGATAAATAAGATTCAAAGAGAGTGAGATGCCAGCTCCTTTCATTCAGTCAGTAGCTTCAATCATTTCTGGTATATGAATAACATGATGTTTTTCAATGGCAAAAATCAATGAATATTGTAAATGCACAAACAGTAATTTCTGCGCATTGCAAGGTGCAATTCTGAAATTTTTTGCTTTTTCCTGCTCCTCGTAGCATGATAAAGAAGATTCAAAGAGAGTGAGATGCCAGCTCCTTTCATTCAGTCAGTAGCTTCAAACATTTCTGGTATATGAAAAACATGTTTTTCAATGGCAAAAATCAATGAATATTGTAAATGCACAAACAGTAATATCTCCACATTGCAAGGTGCAATTCTGAAATTTTTTGCTTTTTCCTGCTAATCCTAGCATGATAAAGAAGATTCAAAGAGAGTGAGATGCCAGCTCCTTTCATTCAGTCAGTAGCTTCAAACATTTCTGGTATATGAAAAACATGTTTTTCAATGGCAAAAATCAATGAATATTGTAAATGCACAAACAGTAATATCTCCACATTGCAAGGTGCAATTCTGAAATTTTTTGCTTTTTCCTGTTAATCCTAGCATGATAAAGAAGATTCAAAGAGAGTGAGATGCCAGCTCCTTTCATTCAGTCAGTAGCTTCAAACATTTCTGGTATATGAATAACATGTTTTTCAATGGCAAAAATCAATGAATATTGTAAATGCACAAACAGTAATTTCTCCGCATTGCAAGGTGCAATTCTGAAATTTTTTGCTTTTTCCTGCTCCTCTTAGCATGATAAAGAAGATTCAAAGAGAGTGAGATGCCAGCTCCTTTCATTCAGTCAGTAGCTTCAATCATTTCTGGACGTTTTTCAATGGCAAAAATCAATGAATATTGTAAATGCACAAACAGTAATTTCTCCGCATTGCAAGGTGCAATTCTGAAATTTTTTGCTTTTTCCTGCTCCTCTTAGCATGATAAAGAAGATTCAAAGAGATTGAGATGCCAGCTCCTTTCATTCAGTCAGTAGCTTCAATCATTTCTGGACGTTTTTCAATGGCAAAAATCAATGAATATTGTAAATGCACAAACTGAAATTTCTCCGCATTGCAAGGTGCAATTCTGAAATTTTTTGCTTTTTCCTGCTCCTCTTAGCATGATAAAGAAGATTCAAAGAGAGTGAGATGCCAGCTCCTTTCATTCAGTCAGTAGCTTCAATCATTTCTGGACGTTTTTCAATGGCAAAAATCAATGAATATTGTAAATGCACAAACAGTAATTTCTGTGCATTGCAAGGTGCAATTCTGAAATTTTTTGCTTTTTCCTGCTCCTCTTAGCATGGTAAAGAAGATTCAAAGAGAGTGAGATGCCAGCTCCTTTCATTCAGTCAGTAGCTTCAAACATTTCTGGTATATGAATAACATGATGTTTTTCAATGACAAAAATCAATGAATATTGTAAATGCACAAACAGTAATTTCTCCGCATTGCAAGGTGCAAGTCTGAAATTTTTTGCTTTTTCCTGCTCCTCTTAGCATGATAAAGAAGATTCAAAGAGAGTGAGATGCCAGCTCCTTTCATTCAGTTAGTAGCTTCAATCATTTCTGGACATTTTTCGATGGCAAAAATCAATGAATATTGTAAATGCACAAACTGTAATTTCTCCGCATTGCAAGGTGCAATTCTGAAATTTTTTGCTTTTTCCTGCTCCTCTTAGCATGATAAAGAAGATTCAAAGAGAGTGAGATGCCAGCTCCTTTCATTCAGTCAGTAGCTTCAATCATTTCTGGACGTTTTTCAATGGCAAAAATCAATGAATATTGTAAATGCACAAACAGTAATTTCTCCGCATTGCAAGGTGCAATTCTGAAATTTTTTGCTTTTTCCTGCTCCTCTTAGCATGGTAAAGAATACTCAAAGAGAGTGAGATGCCAGCTCCTTTCATTCAGTCAGTAGCTTCAAACATTTCTGGTATATGAATAACATGATGTTTTTCAATGGCAAAAATCAATGAATATTGTAAATGCACAAACAGTAATTTCTCCGCATTGCAAGGTGCAAGTCTGAAATTTTTTGCTTTTTCCTGCTCCACTTAGCATGATAAAGAAGATTCAAAGAGAGTGAGATGCCAGCTCCTTTCATTCAGTCAGTAGCTTCAAACATTTCTGGTATATGAATAACATGATGTTTTTCAATGGCAAAAATCAATGAATATTGTAAATGCACAAACAGTAATTTCTCCGCATTGCAAGGTGCAATTCTGAAATTTTTTGCTTTTTCCTGCTCCTCTTAGCATGATAAAGAAGATTCAAAGAGAGTGAGATGCCAGCTCCTTTCATTCAGTCAGTAGCTTCAATCATTTCTGGACGTTTTTCAATGGCAAAAATCAATGAATATTGTAAATGCACAAACAGTAATTTCTCCGCATTGCAAGGTGCAATTCTGAAATTTTTTGCTTTTTCCTGCTCCTCTTAGCATGATAAAGAAGATTCAAAGAGAGTGAGATGTCAGCTCCTTTCATTCAGTCAGTAGCTTCAAACATTTCTGGTATATGAATAACATGATGTTTTTCAATGGCAAAAATCAATGGATATTGTAAATGCACAAACAGTAATTTCTCCGCATTGCAAGGTGCAATTCTGAAATTTTTTGCTTTTTCCTGCTCCTCTTAGCATGATAAAGAAGATTCAAAGAGAGTGAGATGCCAGCTCCTTTCATTCAGTCAGTAGCTTCAATCATTTCTGGACGTTTTTCAATGGCAAAAATCAATGAATATTGTAAATGCACAAACAGTAATTTCTCCGCATTGCAAGGTGCAATTCTGAAATTTTTTGCTTTTTCCTGCTCCTCTTAGCATGATAAAGAAGATTCAAAGAGAGTGAGATGCCAGCTCCTTTCATTCAGTCAGTAGCTTCAAACATTTCTGGTATATGAATAACATGATGTTTTTCAATGGCAAAAATTAATGAATATTGTAAATGCACAAACAGTAATTTCTCCGCATTGCAAGGTGCAATTCTGAAATTTTTTGCTTTTTCCTGCTCCTCTTAGCATGATAAAGAAGATTCAAAGAGAGTGAGATGCCAGCTCCTTTCGTTCAGTCAGTAGCTTCAATCATTTCTGGACGTTTTTCAATGGCAAAAATCATTGAATATTATAAATGCACAAACAGTAATTTCTCCGCATTGCAAGGTGCAATTCTGAAATTTTTTACTTTTTCCTGCTCCTCTTAGCATGATAAATAAGATTCAAAGAGAGTGAGATGCCAGCTCCTTTCATTCAGTCAGTAGCTTCAATCATTTCTGGTATATGAATAACATGATGTTTTTCAATGGCAAAAATCAATGAATATTGTAAATGCACAAACAGTAATTTCTGCGCATTGCAAGGTGCAATTCTGAAATTTTTTGCTTTTTCCTGCTCCTCGTAGCATGATAAAGAAGATTCAAAGAGAGTGAGATGCCAGCTCCTTTCATTCAGTCAGTAGCTTCAAACATTTCTGGTATATGAAAAACATGTTTTTCAATGGCAAAAATCAATGAATATTGTAAATGCACAAACAGTAATATCTCCACATTGCAAGGTGCAATTCTGAAATTTTTTGCTTTTTCCTGCTAATCCTAGCATGATAAAGAAGATTCAAAGAGAGTGAGATGCCAGCTCCTTTCATTCAGTCAGTAGCTTCAAACATTTCTGGTATATGAAAAACATGTTTTTCAATGGCAAAAATCAATGAATATTGTAAATGCACAAACAGTAATATCTCCACATTGCAAGGTGCAATTCTGAAATTTTTTGCTTTTTCCTGCTAATCCTAGCATGATAAAGAAGATTCAAAGAGAGTGAGATGCCAGCTCCTTTCATTCAGTCAGTAGCTTCAAACATTTCTGGACGTTTTTCAATGGCAAAAATCAATGAATATTGTTAATGCACAAACAGTAATATCTCCACATTGCAAGGTGCAATTCTGAAATTTTTTGCTTTTTCCTGTTAATCCTAGCATGATAAAGACTCAAAGAGAGTGAGATGCCAGCTCCTTTCATTCAGTCAGTAGCTTCAAACATTTCTGGTATATGAAAAACATGTTTTTCAATGGCAAAAATCAATGAATATTGTAAATGCACAAACAGTAATATCTCCACATTGCAAGGTGCAATTCTGAAATTTTTTGCTTTTTCCTGTAAATCCTAGCATGATAAAGAAGATTCAAAGAGAGTGAGATGCCAGCTCCTTTCATTCAGTCAGTAGCTTCAAACATTTCTGGTATATGAAAAACATGTTTTTCAATGGCAAAAATCAATGAATATTGTAAATGCACAAACAGTAATATCTCCACATTGCAAGGTGCAATTCTGAAATTTTTTGCTTTTTCCTGCTAATCCTAGCATGATAAAGAAGATTCAAAGAGAGTGAGATGCCAGCTCCTTTCATTCAGTCAGTAGCTTCAAACATTTCTGGACGTTTTTCAATGGCAAAAATCAATCAATATTGTAAATGCACAAACAGTAATATCTCCACATTGCAAGGTGCAATTCTGAAATTTTTTGCTTTTTCCTGTTAATCCTAGCATGATAAAGAAGATTCAAAGAGAGTGAGATGCCAGCTCCTTTCATTCAGTCAGTAGCTTCAAACATTTCTGGTATATGAAAAACATGTTTTTCAATGGCAAAAATCAATGAATATTGTAAATGCACAAACAGTAATATCTCCACATTGCAAGGTGCAATTCTGAAATTTTTTGCTTTTTCCTGTTAATCCTAGCATGATAAAGAAGATTCAAAGAGAGTGAGATGCCAGCTCCTTTCATTCAGTCAGTAGCTTCAAACATTTCTGGTATATGAAAAACATGTTTTTCAATGGCAAAAATCAATGAATATTGTAAATGCACAAACAGTAATATCTCCACATTGCAAGGTGCAATTCTGAAATTTTTTGCTTTTTCCTGCTAATCCTAGCATGATAAAGAAGATTCAAAGAGTGAGATGCCAGCTCCTTTCATTCAGTCAGTAGCTTCAAACATTTCTGGTATATGAAAAACATGTTTTTCAATGGCAAAAATCAATGAATATTGTAAATGCACAAACAGTAATATCTCCACATTGCAAGGTGCAATTCTGAAATTTTTTGCTTTTTCCTGCTAATCCTAGCATGATAAAGAAGATTCAAAGAGAGTGAGATGCCAGCTCCTTTCATTCAGTCAGTAGCTTCAAACATTTCTGGTATATGAATAACATGATGTTTTTCAATGGCAAAAATCAATGAATATTGTAAATGCACAAACAGTAATATCTCCACATTGCAAGGTGCAATTCTGAAATTTTTTGCTTTTTCCTGCTATTACTAGCATGATAAAGAAGATTCAAAGAGAGTGAGATGCCAGCTCCTTTCATTCAGTCAGTAGCTTCAAACATTTCTGGACGTTTTTCAATGGCAAAAATCAATGAATATTGTAAATGCACAAACAGTAATATCTCCACATTGCAAGGTGCAATTCTGAAATTTTTTGCTTTTTCCTGTTAATCCTAGCATGATAAAGAAGTTTCAAAGAGAGTGAGATGCCAGCTCCTTTCATTCAGTCAGTAGCTTCAAACATTTCTGGTATATGAAAAACATGTTTTTCAATGGCAAAAATCAATGAATATTGTAAATGCACAAACAGTAATATCTCCACATTGCAAGGTGCAATTCTGAAATTTTTTGCTTTTTCCTGCTAATCCTAGCATGATAAAGAAGATTCAAAGAGAGTGAGATGCCAGCTCCTTTCATTCAGTCAGTAGCTTCAAACATTTCTGGTATATGAAAAACATGTTTTTCAATGGCAAAAATCAATGAATATTGTAAATGCACAAACAGTAATATCTCCACATTGCAAGGTGCAATTCTGAAATTTTTTGCTTTTTCCTGCTAATCCTAGCATGATAAAGAAGATTCAAAGAGAGTGAGATGCCAGCTCCTTTCATTCAGTCAGTAGCTTCAAACATTTCTGGACGTTTTTCAATGGCAAAAATCAATGAATATTGTAAATGCACAAACAGTAATATCTCCACATTGCAAGGTGCAATTCTGAATTTTTTTGCTTTTTCCTGTTAATCCTAGCATGATAAAGAAGATTCAAAGAGAGTGAGATGCCAGCTCCTTTCATTCAGTCAGTAGCTTCAAACATTTCTGGTATATGAAAAACATGTTTTTCAATGGCAAAAATCAATGAATATTGTAAATGCACAAACAGTAATATCTCCACATTGCAAGGTGCAATTCTGAAATTTTTTGCTTTTTCCTGTTAATCCTAGCATAATAAAGAAGATTCAAAGAGAGTGAGATGCCAGCTCCTTTCATTCAGTCAGTAGCTTCAAACATTTCTGGTATATGAAAAACATGTTTTTCAATGGCAAAAATCAATGAATATTGTAAATGCACAAACAGTAATATCTCCACATTGCAAGGTGCAATTCTGAAATTTTTTGCTTTTTCCTGCTAATCCTAGCATGATAAAGAAGATTCAAAGAGAGTGAGATGCCGGCTCCTTTCATTCAGTCAGTAGCTTCAAACATTTCTGGACGTTTTTCAATGGCAAAAATCAATGAATATTGTAAATGCACAAACAGTAATATCTCCACATTGCAAGGTGCAATTCTGAAATTTTTTGCTTTTTCCTGTTAATCCTAGCATGATAAAGAAGATTCAAAGAGAGTGAGATGCCAGCTCCTTTCATTCAGTCAGTAGCTTCAAACATTTCTGGTATATGAAAAACATGTTTTTCAATGGCAAAAATCAATGAATATTGTAAATGCACAAACAGTAATATCTCCACATTGCAAGGTGCAATTCTGAAATTTTTTGCTTTTTCCTGTTAATCCTAGCATGATAAAGAAGATTCAAAGAGAGTGAGATGCCAGCTCCTTTCATTCAGTCAGTAGCTTCAAACATTTCTGGTATATGAAAAACATGTTTTTCAATGGCAAAAATCAATGAATATTGTAAATGCACAAACAGTAATATCTCCACATTGCAAGGTGCAATTCTGAAATTTTTTGCTTTTTCCTGCTAATCCTAGCATGATAAAGAAGATTCAAAGAGTGAGATGCCAGCTCCTTTCATTCAGTCAGTAGCTTCAAACATTTCTGGTATATGAAAAACATGTTTTTCAATGGCAAAAATCAATGAATATTGTAAATGCACAAACAGTAATATCTCCACATTGCAAGGTGCAATTCTGAATTTTTTTGCTTTTTCCTGCTAATCCTAGCATGATAAAGAAGATTCAAAGAGAGTGAGATGCCAGCTCCTTTCATTCAGTCAGTAGCTTCAAACATTTCTGGACGTTTTTCAATGGCAAAAATCAATGAATATTGTAAATGCACAAACAGTAATATCTCCACATTGCAAGGTGCAATTCTGAAATTTTTTGCTTTTTCCTGTTAATCCTAGCATGATAAAGAAGATTCAAAGAGAGTGAGATGCCAGCTCCTTTCAGTCAGTAGCTTCAAACATTTCTGGTATATGAAAAACATGTTTTTCAATGGCAAAAATCAATGAATATTGTAAATGCACAAACAGTAATATCTCCACATTGCAAGGTGCAATTCTGAAATTTTTTGCTTTTTCCTGCTAATCCTAGCATGATAAAGAAGATTCAAAGAGAGTGAGATGCCAGCTCCTTTCATTCAGTCAGTAGCTTCAAACATTTCTGGTATATGAAAAACATGTTTTTCAATGGCAAAAATCAATGAATATTGTAAATGCACAAACAGTAATATCTCCACATTGCAAGGTGCAATTCTGAAATTTTTTGCTTTTTCCTGCTAATCCTAGCATGATAAAGAAGATTCAAAGAGTGAGATGCCAGCTCCTTTCATTCAGTCAGTAGCTTCAAACATTTCTGGTATATGAAAAACATGTTTTTCAATGGCAAAAATCAATGAATATTGTAAATGCACAAACAGTAATATCTCCACATTGCAAGGTGCAATTCTGAAATTTTTTGCTTTTTCCTGCTAATCCTAGCATGATAAAGAAGATTCAAAGAGAGTGAGATGCCAGCTCCTTTCATTCAGTCAGTAGCTTCAAACATTTCTGGACGTTTTTCAATGGCAAAAATCAATGAATATTGTAAATGCACAAACAGTAATATCTCCACATTGCAAGGTGCAATTCTGAAATTTTTTGCTTTTTCCTGTTAATCCTAGCATGATAAAGAAGATTCAAAGAGAGTGAGATGCCAGCTCCTTTCATTCAGTCAGTAGCTTCAAACATTTCTGGTATATGAAAAACATGTTTTTCAATGGCAAAAATCAATGAATATTGTAAATGCACAAACAGTAATATCTCCACATTGCAAGGTGCAATTCTGAAATTTTTTGCTTTTTCCTGTTAATCCTAGCATGATAAAGAAGATTCAAAGAGAGTGAGATGCCAGCTCCTTTCATTCAGTCAGTAGCTTCAAACATTTCTGGTATATGAAAAACATGTTTTTCAATGGCAAAAATCAATGAATATTGTAAATGCACAAACAGTAATATCTCCACATTGCAAGGTGCAATTCTGAAATTTTTTGCTTTTTCCTGCTAATCCTAGCATGATAAAGAAGATTCAAAGAGAGTGAGATGCCAGCTCCTTTCATTCAGTCAGTAGCTTCAAACATTTCTGGTATATGAAAAACATGTTTTTCAATGGCAAAAATCAATGAATATTGTAAATGCACAAACAGTAATATCTCCACATTGCAAGGTGCAATTCTGAAATTTTTTGCTTTTTCCTGCTAATCCTAGCATGATAAAGAAGATTCAAAGAGAGTGAGATGCCAGCTCCTTTCATTCAGTCAGTAGCTTCAAACATTTCTGGACGTTTTTCAATGGCAAAAATCAATGAATATTGTAAATGCACAAACAGTAATATCTCCACATTGCAAGGTGCAATTCTGAAATTTTTTGCTTTTTCCTGTTAATCCTAGCATGATAAAGAAGATTCAAAGAGAGTGAGATGCCAGCTCCTTTCATTCAGTCAGTAGCTTCAAACATTTCTGGTATATGAAAAACATGTTTTTCAATGGCAAAAATCAATGAATATTGTAAATGCACAAACAGTAATATCTCCACATTGCAAGGTGCAATTCTGAAATTTTTTGCTTTTTCCTGTTAATCCTAGCATGATAAAGAAGATTCAAAGAGAGTGAGATGCCAGCTCCTTTCATTCAGTCAGTAGCTTCAAACATTTCTGGTATATGAAAAACATGTTTTTCAATGGCAAAAATCAATGAATATTGTAAATGCACAAACAGTAATATCTCCACATTGCAAGGTGCAATTCTGAAATTTTTTGCTTTTTCCTGCTAATCCTAGCATGATAAAGAAGATTCAAAGAGAGTGAGATGCCAGCTCCTTTCATTCAGTCAGTAGCTTCAAACTTTTCTGGACATTTTTCAATGGCAAAAATCAATGAATATTGTAAATGCACAAACAGTAATATCTCCACATTGCAAGGTGCAATTCTGAAATTTTTTGCTTTTTCCTGTTAATCCTAGCATGATAAAGAAGATTCAAAGAGAGTGAGATGCCAGCTCCTTTCATTCAGTCAGTAGCTTCAAACATTTCTGGTATATGAAAAACATGTTTTTCAATGGCAAAAATCAATGAATATTGTAAATGCACAAACAGTAATATCTCCACATTGCAAGGTGCAATTCTGAAATTTTTTGCTTTTTCCTGCTAATCCTAGCATGATAAAGAAGATTCAAAGAGAGTGAGATGCCAGCTCGTTTCATTCAGTCAGTAGCTTCAAACATTTCTGGTATATGAAAAACATGTTTTTCAATGGCAAAAGTCAATGAATATTGTAAATGCACAAACAGTAATATCTCCACATTGCAAGGTGCAATTCTGAAATTTTTTGCTTTTTCCTGCTAATCCTAGCATGATAAAGAAGATTCAAAGAGAGTGAGATGCCAGCTCCTTTCATTCAGTCAGTAGCTTCAAACATTTCTGGTATATGAAAAACATGTTTTTCAATGGCAAAAATCAATGAATATTGTAAATGCACAAACAGTAATATCTCCACATTGCAAGGCGCAATTCTGAAATTTTTTGCTTTTTCCTGCTCCTCTTAGCATGATAAAGAAGATTCAAAGAGAGTGAGATGCCAGCTCCTTTCATTCAGTCAGTAGCTTCAATCATTTCTGGACGTTTTTCAATGGCAAAAATCAATGAATATTGTAAATGCACAAACAGTAATTTCTCCGCATTGCAATTTGCAATTCTGAAATTTTTTGCTTTTTCCTGCTCCTCTTAGCATGATAAAGAAGATTCAAAGAGAGTGAGGTGCCAGCTCCTTTCATTCAGTCAGTAGCTTCAAACATTTCTGGTATATGAATAACATGTTTTTCAATGGCAAAAATCAATGAATATTGTAAATGCACAAACAGTAATTTCTCCGCATTGCAAGGTGCAATTCTGAAATTTTTTGCTTTTTCCTGCTCCTCTTAGCATGATAAAGAAGATTCAAAGAGAGTGAGATGCCAGCTCCTTTCATTCAGTCAGTAGCTTCAATCATTTCTGGACGTTTTTCAATGGCAAAAATCAATGAATATTGTAAATGCACAAACAGTAATTTCTCCGCATTGCAAGGTGCAATTCTGAAATTTTTTGCTTTTTCCTGCTCCTCTTAGCATGATAAAGAAGATTCAAAGAGATTGAGATGCCAGCTCCTTTCATTCAGTCAGTAGCTTCAATCATTTCTGGACGTTTTTCAATGGCAAAAATCAATGAATATTGTAAATGCACAAACTGAAATTTCTCCGCATTGCAAGGTGCAATTCTGAAATTTTTTGCTTTTTCCTGCTCCTCTTAGCATGATAAAGAAGATTCAAAGAGAGTGAGATGCCAGCTCCTTTCATTCAGTCAGTAGCTTCAATCATTTCTGGACGTTTTTCAATGGCAAAAATCAATGAATATTGTAAATGCACAAACAGTAATTTCTGTGCATTGCAAGGTGCAATTCTGAAATTTTTTGCTTTTTCCTGCTCCTCTTAGCATGGTAAAGAAGATTCAAAGAGAGTGAGATGCCAGCTCCTTTCATTCAGTCAGTAGCTTCAAACATTTCTGGTATATGAATAACATGATGTTTTTCAATGACAAAAATCAATGAATATTGTAAATGCACAAACAGTAATTTCTCCGCATTGCAAGGTGCAAGTCTGAAATTTTTTGCTTTTTCCTGCTCCTCTTAGCATGATAAAGAAGATTCAAAGAGAGTGAGATGCCAGCTCCTTTCATTCAGTTAGTAGCTTCAATCATTTCTGGACGTTTTTCAATGGCAAAAATCAATGAATATTGTAAATGCACAAACTGTAATTTCTCCGCATTGCAAGGTGCAATTCTGAAATTTTTTGCTTTTTCCTGCTCCTCTTAGCATGATAAAGAAGATTCAAAGAGAGTGAGATGCCAGCTCCTTTCATTCAGTCAGTAGCTTCAATCATTTCTGGACGTTTTTCAATTGCAAAAATCAATGAATATTGTAAATGCACAAACAGTAATTTCTCCGCATTGCAAGGTGCAATTCTGAAATTTTTTGCTTTTTCCTGCTCCTCTTAGCATGGTAAAGAATACTCAAAGAGAGTGAGATGCCAGCTCCTTTCATTCAGTCAGTAGCTTCAAACATTTCTGGTATATGAATAACATGATGTTTTTCAATGGCAAAAATCAATGAATATTGTAAATGCACAAACAGTAATATCTCCACATTGCAAGGTGCAATTCTGAAATTTTTTGCTTTTTCCTGCTAATCCTAGCATGATAAAGAAGATTCAAAGAGAGTGAGATGCCAGCTCGTTTCATTCAGTCAGTAGCTTCAAACATTTCTGGTATATGAAAAACATGTTTTTCAATGGCAAAAGTCAATGAATATTGTAAATGCACAAACAGTAATATCTCCACATTGCAAGGTGCAATTCTGAAATTTTTTGCTTTTTCCTGCTAATCCTAGCATGATAAAGAAGATTCAAAGAGAGTGAGATGCCAGCTCCTTTCATTCAGTCAGTAGCTTCAAACATTTCTGGTATATGAAAAACATGTTTTTCAATGGCAAAAATCAATGAATATTGTAAATGCACAAACAGTAATATCTCCACATTGCAAGGCGCAATTCTGAAATTTTTTGCTTTTTCCTGCTCCTCTTAGCATGATAAAGAAGATTCAAAGAGAGTGAGATGCCAGCTCCTTTCATTCAGTCAGTAGCTTCAATCATTTCTGGACGTTTTTCAATGGCAAAAATCAATGAATATTGTAAATGCACAAACAGTAATTTCTCCGCATTGCAATTTGCAATTCTGAAATTTTTTGCTTTTTCCTGCTCCTCTTAGCATGATAAAGAAGATTCAAAGAGAGTGAGGTGCCAGCTCCTTTCATTCAGTCAGTAGCTTCAAACATTTCTGGTATATGAATAACATGTTTTTCAATGGCAAAAATCAATGAATATTGTAAATGCACAAACAGTAATTTCTCCGCATTGCAAGGTGCAATTCTGAAATTTTTTGCTTTTTCCTGCTCCTCTTAGCATGATAAAGAAGATTCAAAGAGAGTGAGATGCCAGCTCCTTTCATTCAGTCAGTAGCTTCAATCATTTCTGGACGTTTTTCAATGGCAAAAATCAATGAATATTGTAAATGCACAAACAGTAATTTCTCCGCATTGCAAGGTGCAATTCTGAAATTTTTTGCTTTTTCCTGCTCCTCTTAGCATGATAAAGAAGATTCAAAGAGATTGAGATGCCAGCTCCTTTCATTCAGTCAGTAGCTTCAATCATTTCTGGACGTTTTTCAATGGCAAAAATCAATGAATATTGTAAATGCACAAACTGAAATTTCTCCGCATTGCAAGGTGCAATTCTGAAATTTTTTGCTTTTTCCTGCTCCTCTTAGCATGATAAAGAAGATTCAAAGAGAGTGAGATGCCAGCTCCTTTCATTCAGTCAGTAGCTTCAATCATTTCTGGACGTTTTTCAATGGCAAAAATCAATGAATATTGTAAATGCACAAACAGTAATTTCTGTGCATTGCAAGGTGCAATTCTGAAATTTTTTGCTTTTTCCTGCTCCTCTTAGCATGGTAAAGAAGATTCAAAGAGAGTGAGATGCCAGCTCCTTTCATTCAGTCAGTAGCTTCAAACATTTCTGGTATATGAATAACATGATGTTTTTCAATGACAAAAATCAATGAATATTGTAAATGCACAAACAGTAATTTCTCCGCATTGCAAGGTGCAAGTCTGAAATTTTTTGCTTTTTCCTGCTCCTCTTAGCATGATAAAGAAGATTCAAAGAGAGTGAGATGCCAGCTCCTTTCATTCAGTTAGTAGCTTCAATCATTTCTGGACGTTTTTCAATGGCAAAAATCAATGAATATTGTAAATGCACAAACTGTAATTTCTCCGCATTGCAAGGTGCAATTCTGAAATTTTTTGCTTTTTCCTGCTCCTCTTAGCATGATAAAGAAGATTCAAAGAGAGTGAGATGCCAGCTCCTTTCATTCAGTCAGTAGCTTCAATCATTTCTGGACGTTTTTCAATTGCAAAAATCAATGAATATTGTAAATGCACAAACAGTAATTTCTCCGCATTGCAAGGTGCAATTCTGAAATTTTTTGCTTTTTCCTGCTCCTCTTAGCATGGTAAAGAATACTCAAAGAGAGTGAGATGCCAGCTCCTTTCATTCAGTCAGTAGCTTCAAACATTTCTGGTATATGAATAACATGATGTTTTTCAATGGCAAAAATCAATGAATATTGTAAATGCACAAACAGTAATTTCTCCGCATTGCAAGGTGCAAGTCTGAAATTTTTTGCTTTTTCCTGCTCCACTTAGCATGATAAAGAAGATTCAAAGAGAGTGAGATGCCAGCTCCTTTCATTCAGTCAGTAGCTTCAAACATTTCTGGTATATGAATAACATGATGTTTTTCAATGGCAAAAATCAATGAATATTGTAAATGCACAAACAGTAATTTCTCCGCATTGCAAGGTGCAATTCTGAAATTTTTTGCTTTTTCCTGCTCCTCTTAGCATGATAAAGAAGATTCAAAGAGAGTGAGATGCCAGCTCCTTTCATTCAGTCAGTAGCTTCAATCATTTCTGGACGTTTTTCAATGGCAAAAATCAATGAATATTGTAAATGCACAAACAGTAATTTCTCCGCATTGCAAGGTGCAATTCTGAAATTTTTTGCTTTTTCCTGCTCCTCTTAGCATGATAAAGAAGATTCAAAGAGAGTGAGATGTCAGCTCCTTTCATTCAGTCAGTAGCTTCAAACATTTCTGGTATATGAATAACATGATGTTTTTCAATGGCAAAAATCAATGGATATTGTAAATGCACAAACAGTAATTTCTCCGCATTGCAAGGTGCAATTCTGAAATTTTTTGCTTTTTCCTGCTCCTCTTAGCATGATAAAGAAGATTCAAAGAGAGTGAGATGCCAGCTCCTTTCATTCAGTCAGTAGCTTCAATCATTTCTGGACGTTTTTCAATGGCAAAAATCAATGAATATTGTAAATGCACAAACAGTAATTTCTCCGCATTGCAAGGTGCAATTCTGAAATTTTTTGCTTTTTCCTGCTCCTCTTAGCATGATAAAGAAGATTCAAAGAGAGTGAGATGCCAGCTCCTTTCATTCAGTCAGTAGCTTCAAACATTTCTGGTATATGAATAACATGATGTTTTTCAATGGCAAAAATCAATGAATATTGTAAATGCACAAACAGTAATTTCTCCGCATTGCAAGGTGCAATTCTGAAATTTTTTGCTTTTTCCTGCTCCTCTTAGCATGATAAAGAAGATTCAAAGAGAGTGAGATGCCAGCTCCTTTCGTTCAGTCAGTAGCTTCAATCATTTCTGGACGTTTTTCAATGGCAAAAATCATTGAATATTATAAATGCACAAACAGTAATTTCTCCGCATTGCAAGGTGCAATTCTGAAATTTTTTACTTTTTCCTGCTCCTCTTAGCATGATAAATAAGATTCAAAGAGAGTGAGATGCCAGCTCCTTTCATTCAGTCAGTAGCTTCAATCATTTCTGGACGTTTTTCAATGGCAAAAATCAATGAATATTGTAAATGCACAAACAGTAATTTCTCCGCATTGCAAGGTGCAATTCTGAAATTTTTTGCTTTTTCCTGCTCCTCTTAGCATGATAAAGAAGATTCAAAGAGAGTGAGATGTCAGCTCCTTTCATTCAGTCAGTAGCTTCAAACATTTCTGGTATATGAATAACATGATGTTTTTCAATGGCAAAAATCAATGGATATTGTAAATGCACAAACAGTAATTTCTCCGCATTGCAAGGTGCAATTCTGAAATTTTTTGCTTTTTCCTGCTCCTCTTAGCATGATAAAGAAGATTCAAAGAGAGTGAGATGCCAGCTCCTTTCATTCAGTCAGTAGCTTCAAACATTTCTGGTATATGAATAACATGATGTTTTTCAATGGCAAAAATTAATGAATATTGTAAATGCACAAACAGTAATTTCTCCGCATTGCAAGGTGCAATTCTGAAATTTTTTGCTTTTTCCTGCTCCTCTTAGCATGATAAAGAAGATTCAAAGAGAGTGAGATGCCAGCTCCTTTCGTTCAGTCAGTAGCTTCAATCATTGCTGGACGTTTTTCAATGGCAAAAATCATTGAATATTATAAATGCACAAACAGTAATTTCTCCGCATTGCAAGGTGCAATTCTGAAATTTTTTACTTTTTCCTGCTCCTCTTAGCATGATAAATAAGATTCAAAGAGAGTGAGATGCCAGCTCCTTTCATTCAGTCAGTAGCTTCAATCATTTCTGGTATATGAATAACATGATGTTTTTCAATGGCAAAAATCAATGAATATTGTAAATGCACAAACAGTAATTTCTGCGCATTGCAAGGTGCAATTCTGAAATTTTTTGCTTTTTCCTGCTCCTCGTAGCATGATAAAGAAGATTCAAAGAGAGTGAGATGCCAGCTCCTTTCATTCAGTCAGTAGCTTCAAACATTTCTGGTATATGAAAAACATGTTTTTCAATGGCAAAAATCAATGAATATTGTAAATGCACAAACAGTAATATCTCCACATTGCAAGGTGCAATTCTGAAATTTTTTGCTTTTTCCTGCTAATCCTAGCATGATAAAGAAGATTCAAAGAGAGTGAGATGCCAGCTCCTTTCATTCAGTCAGTAGCTTCAAACATTTCTGGTATATGAAAAACATGTTTTTCAATGGCAAAAATCAATGAATATTGTAAATGCACAAACAGTAATATCTCCACATTGCAAGGTGCAATTCTGAAATTTTTTGCTTTTTCCTGTTAATCCTAGCATGATAAAGAAGATTCAAAGAGAGTGAGATGCCAGCTCCTTTCATTCAGTCAGTAGCTTCAAACATTTCTGGTATATGAAAAACATGTTTTTCAATGGCAAAAATCAATGAATATTGTAAATGCACAAACAGTAATATCTCCACATTGCAAGGTGCAATTCTGAAATTTTTTGCTTTTTCCTGTTAATCCTAGCATGATAAAGAAGATTCAAAGAGAGTGAGATGCCAGCTCCTTTCATTCAGTCAGTAGCTTCAAACATTTCTGGTATATGAATAACATGTTTTTCAATGGCAAAAATCAATGAATATTGTAAATGCACAAACAGTAATTTCTCCGCATTGCAAGGTGCAATTCTGAAATTTTTTGCTTTTTCCTGCTCCTCTTAGCATGATAAAGAAGATTCAAAGAGAGTGAGATGCCAGCTCCTTTCATTCAGTCAGTAGCTTCAATCATTTCTGGACGTTTTTCAATGGCAAAAATCAATGAATATTGTAAATGCACAAACAGTAATTTCTCCGCATTGCAAGGTGCAATTCTGAAATTTTTTGCTTTTTCCTGCTCCTCTTAGCATGATAAAGAAGATTCAAAGAGATTGAGATGCCAGCTCCTTTCATTCAGTCAGTAGCTTCAATCATTTCTGGACGTTTTTCAATGGCAAAAATCAATGAATATTGTAAATGCACAAACTGAAATTTCTCCGCATTGCAAGGTGCAATTCTGAAATTTTTTGCTTTTTCCTGCTCCTCTTAGCATGATAAAGAAGATTCAAAGAGAGTGAGATGCCAGCTCCTTTCATTCAGTCAGTAGCTTCAATCATTTCTGGACGTTTTTCAATGGCAAAAATCAATGAATATTGTAAATGCACAAACAGTAATTTCTGTGCATTGCAAGGTGCAATTCTGAAATTTTTTGCTTTTTCCTGCTCCTCTTAGCATGGTAAAGAAGATTCAAAGAGAGTGAGATGCCAGCTCCTTTCATTCAGTCAGTAGCTTCAAACATTTCTGGTATATGAATAACATGATGTTTTTCAATGACAAAAATCAATGAATATTGTAAATGCACAAGCAGTAATTTCTCCGCATTGCAAGGTGCAAGTCTGAAATTTTTTGCTTTTTCCTGCTCCTCTTAGCATGATAAAGAAGATTCAAAGAGAGTGAGATGCCAGCTCCTTTCATTCAGTTAGTAGCTTCAATCATTTCTGGACATTTTTCGATGGCAAAAATCAATGAATATTGTAAATGCACAAACTGTAATTTCTCCGCATTGCAAGGTGCAATTCTGAAATTTTTTGCTTTTTCCTGCTCCTCTTAGCATGATAAAGAAGATTCAAAGAGAGTGAGATGCCAGCTCCTTTCATTCAGTCAGTAGCTTCAATCATTTCTGGACGTTTTTCAATGGCAAAAATCAATGAATATTGTAAATGCACAAACAGTAATTTCTCCGCATTGCAAGGTGCAATTCTGAAATTTTTTGCTTTTTCCTGCTCCTCTTAGCATGGTAAAGAATACTCAAAGAGAGTGAGATGCCAGCTCCTTTCATTCAGTCAGTAGCTTCAAACATTTCTGGTATATGAATAACATGATGTTTTTCAATGGCAAAAATCAATGAATATTGTAAATGCACAAACAGTAATTTCTCCGCATTGCAAGGTGCAAGTCTGAAATTTTTTGCTTTTTCCTGCTCCACTTAGCATGATAAAGAAGATTCAAAGAGAGTGAGATGCCAGCTCCTTTCATTCAGTCAGTAGCTTCAAACATTTCTGGTATATGAATAACATGATGTTTTTCAATGGCAAAAATCAATGAATATTGTAAATGCACAAACAGTAATTTCTCCGCATTGCAAGGTGCAATTCTGAAATTTTTTGCTTTTTCCTGCTCCTCTTAGCATGATAAAGAAGATTCAAAGAGAGTGAGATGCCAGCTCCTTTCATTCAGTCAGTAGCTTCAATCATTTCTGGACGTTTTTCAATGGCAAAAATCAATGAATATTGTAAATGCACAAACAGTAATTTCTCCGCATTGCAAGGTGCAATTCTGAAATTTTTTGCTTTTTCCTGCTCCTCTTAGCATGATAAAGAAGATTCAAAGAGAGTGAGATGTCAGCTCCTTTCATTCAGTCAGTAGCTTCAAACATTTCTGGTATATGAATAACATGATGTTTTTCAATGGCAAAAATCAATGGATATTGTAAATGCACAAACAGTAATTTCTCCGCATTGCAAGGTGCAATTCTGAAATTTTTTGCTTTTTCCTGCTCCTCTTAGCATGATAAAGAAGATTCAAAGAGAGTGAGATGCCAGCTCCTTTCATTCAGTCAGTAGCTTCAATCATTTCTGGACGTTTTTCAATGGCAAAAATCAATGAATATTGTAAATGCACAAACAGTAATTTCTCCGCATTGCAAGGTGCAATTCTGAAATTTTTTGCTTTTTCCTGCTCCTCTTAGCATGATAAAGAAGATTCAAAGAGAGTGAGATGCCAGCTCCTTTCATTCAGTCAGTAGCTTCAAACATTTCTGGTATATGAATAACATGATGTTTTTCAATGGCAAAAATTAATGAATATTGTAAATGCACAAACAGTAATTTCTCCGCATTGCAAGGTGCAATTCTGAAATTTTTTGCTTTTTCCTGCTCCTCTTAGCATGATAAAGAAGATTCAAAGAGAGTGAGATGCCAGCTCCTTTCGTTCAGTCAGTAGCTTCAATCATTTCTGGACGTTTTTCAATGGCAAAAATCATTGAATATTATAAATGCACAAACAGTAATTTCTCCGCATTGCAAGGTGCAATTCTGAAATTTTTTACTTTTTCCTGCTCCTCTTAGCATGATAAATAAGATTCAAAGAGAGTGAGATGCCAGCTCCTTTCATTCAGTCAGTAGCTTCAATCATTTCTGGTATATGAATAACATGATGTTTTTCAATGGCAAAAATCAATGAATATTGTAAATGCACAAACAGTAATTTCTGCGCATTGCAAGGTGCAATTCTGAAATTTTTTGCTTTTTCCTGCTCCTCGTAGCATGATAAAGAAGATTCAAAGAGAGTGAGATGCCAGCTCCTTTCATTCAGTCAGTAGCTTCAAACATTTCTGGTATATGAAAAACATGTTTTTCAATGGCAAAAATCAATGAATATTGTAAATGCACAAACAGTAATATCTCCACATTGCAAGGTGCAATTCTGAAATTTTTTGCTTTTTCCTGCTAATCCTAGCATGATAAAGAAGATTCAAAGAGAGTGAGATGCCAGCTCCTTTCATTCAGTCAGTAGCTTCAAACATTTCTGGTATATGAAAAACATGTTTTTCAATGGCAAAAATCAATGAATATTGTAAATGCACAAACAGTAATATCTCCACATTGCAAGGTGCAATTCTGAAATTTTTTGCTTTTTCCTGCTAATCCTAGCATGATAAAGAAGATTCAAAGAGAGTGAGATGCCAGCTCCTTTCATTCAGTCAGTAGCTTCAAACATTTCTGGACGTTTTTCAATGGCAAAAATCAATGAATATTGTTAATGCACAAACAGTAATATCTCCACATTGCAAGGTGCAATTCTGAAATTTTTTGCTTTTTCCTGTTAATCCTAGCATGATAAAGAAGACTCAAAGAGAGTGAGATGCCAGCTCCTTTCATTCAGTCAGTAGCTTCAAACATTTCTGGTATATGAAAAACATGTTTTTCAATGGCAAAAATCAATGAATATTGTAAATGCACAAACAGTAATATCTCCACATTGCAAGGTGCAATTCTGAAATTTTTTGCTTTTTCCTGTAAATCCTAGCATGATAAAGAAGATTCAAAGAGAGTGAGATGCCAGCTCCTTTCATTCAGTCAGTAGCTTCAAACATTTCTGGTATATGAAAAACATGTTTTTCAATGGCAAAAATCAATGAATATTGTAAATGCACAAACAGTAATATCTCCACATTGCAAGGTGCAATTCTGAAATTTTTTGCTTTTTCCTGCTAATCCTAGCATGATAAAGAAGATTCAAAGAGAGTGAGATGCCAGCTCCTTTCATTCAGTCAGTAGCTTCAAACATTTCTGGACGTTTTTCAATGGCAAAAATCAATGAATATTGTAAATGCACAAACAGTAATATCTCCACATTGCAAGGTGCAATTCTGAAATTTTTTGCTTTTTCCTGTTAATCCTAGCATGATAAAGAAGATTCAAAGAGAGTGAGATGCCAGCTCCTTTCATTCAGTCAGTAGCTTCAAACATTTCTGGTATATGAAAAACATGTTTTTCAATGGCAAAAATCAATGAATATTGTAAATGCACAAACAGTAATATCTCCACATTGCAAGGTGCAATTCTGAAATTTTTTGCTTTTTCCTGTTAATCCTAGCATGATAAAGAAGATTCAAAGAGAGTGAGATGCCAGCTCCTTTCATTCAGTCAGTAGCTTCAAACATTTCTGGTATATGAAAAACATGTTTTTCAATGGCAAAAATCAATGAATATTGTAAATGCACAAACAGTAATATCTCCACATTGCAAGGTGCAATTCTGAAATTTTTTGCTTTTTCCTGCTAATCCTAGCATGATAAAGAAGATTCAAAGAGTGAGATGCCAGCTCCTTTCATTCAGTCAGTAGCTTCAAACATTTCTGGTATATGAAAAACATGTTTTTCAATGGCAAAAATCAATGAATATTGTAAATGCACAAACAGTAATATCTCCACATTGCAAGGTGCAATTCTGAAATTTTTTGCTTTTTCCTGCTAATCCTAGCATGATAAAGAAGATTCAAAGAGAGTGAGATGCCAGCTCCTTTCATTCAGTCAGTAGCTTCAAACATTTCTGGTATATGAATAACATGATGTTTTTCAATGGCAAAAATCAATGAATATTGTAAATGCACAAACAGTAATATCTCCACATTGCAAGGTGCAATTCTGAAATTTTTTGCTTTTTCCTGCTATTACTAGCATGATAAAGAAGATTCAAAGAGAGTGAGATGCCAGCTCCTTTCATTCAGTCAGTAGCTTCAAACATTTCTGGACGTTTTTCAATGGCAAAAATCAATGAATATTGTAAATGCACAAACAGTAATATCTCCACATTGCAAGGTGCAATTCTGAAATTTTTTGCTTTTTCCTGTTAATCCTAGCATGATAAAGAAGTTTCAAAGAGAGTGAGATGCCAGCTCCTTTCATTCAGTCAGTAGCTTCAAACATTTCTGGTATATGAAAAACATGTTTTTCAATGGCAAAAATCAATGAATATTGTAAATGCACAAACAGTAATATCTCCACATTGCAAGGTGCAATTCTGAAATTTTTTGCTTTTTCCTGCTAATCCTAGCATGATAAAGAAGATTCAAAGAGAGTGAGATGCCAGCTCCTTTCATTCAGTCAGTAGCTTCAAACATTTCTGGTATATGAAAAACATGTTTTTCAATGGCAAAAATCAATGAATATTGTAAATGCACAAACAGTAATATCTCCACATTGCAAGGTGCAATTCTGAAATTTTTTGCTTTTTCCTGCTAATCCTAGCATGATAAAGAAGATTCAAAGAGAGTGAGATGCCAGCTCCTTTCATTCAGTCAGTAGCTTCAAACATTTCTGGACGTTTTTCAATGGCAAAAATCAATGAATATTGTAAATGCACAAACAGTAATATCTCCACATTGCAAGGTGCAATTCTGAAATTTTTTGCTTTTTCCTGTTAATCCTAGCATGATAAAGAAGATTCAAAGAGAGTGAGATGCCAGCTCCTTTCATTCAGTCAGTAGCTTCAAACATTTCTGGTATATGAAAAACATGTTTTTCAATGGCAAAAATCAATGAATATTGTAAATGCACAAACAGTAATATCTCCACATTGCAAGGTGCAATTCTGAAATTTTTTGCTTTTTCCTGTTAATCCTAGCATAATAAAGAAGATTCAAAGAGAGTGAGATGCCAGCTCCTTTCATTCAGTCAGTAGCTTCAAACATTTCTGGTATATGAAAAACATGTTTTTCAATGGCAAAAATCAATGAATATTGTAAATACACAAACAGTAATATCTCCACATTGCAAGGTGCAATTCTGAAATTTTTTGCTTTTTCCTGCTAATCCTAGCATGATAAAGAAGATTCAAAGAGAGTGAGATGCCGGCTCCTTTCATTCAGTCAGTAGCTTCAAACATTTCTGGACGTTTTTCAATGGCAAAAATCAATGAATATTGTAAATGCACAAACAGTAATATCTCCACATTGCAAGGTGCAATTCTGAAATTTTTTGCTTTTTCCTGTTAATCCTAGCATGATAAAGAAGATTCAAAGAGAGTGAGATGCCAGCTCCTTTCATTCAGTCAGTAGCTTCAAACATTTCTGGTATATGAAAAACATGTTTTTCAATGGCAAAAATCAATGAATATTGTAAATGCACAAACAGTAATATCTCCACATTGCAAGGTGCAATTCTGAAATTTTTTGCTTTTTCCTGTTAATCCTAGCATGATAAAGAAGATTCAAAGAGAGTGAGATGCCAGCTCCTTTCATTCAGTCAGTAGCTTCAAACATTTCTGGTATATGAAAAACATGTTTTTCAATGGCAAAAATCAATGAATATTGTAAATGCACAAACAGTAATATCTCCACATTGCAAGGTGCAATTCTGAAATTTTTTGCTTTTTCCTGCTAATCCTAGCATGATAAAGAAGATTCAAAGAGTGAGATGCCAGCTCCTTTCATTCAGTCAGTAGCTTCAAACATTTCTGGTATATGAAAAACATGTTTTTCAATGGCAAAAATCAATGAATATTGTAAATGCACAAACAGTAATATCTCCACATTGCAAGGTGCAATTCTGAATTTTTTTGCTTTTTCCTGCTAATCCTAGCATGATAAAGAAGATTCAAAGAGAGTGAGATGCCAGCTCCTTTCATTCAGTCAGTAGCTTCAAACATTTCTGGACGTTTTTCAATGGCAAAAATCAATGAATATTGTAAATGCACAAACAGTAATATCTCCACATTGCAAGGTGCAATTCTGAAATTTTTTGCTTTTTCCTGTTAATCCTAGCATGATAAAGAAGATTCAAAGAGAGTGAGATGCCAGCTCCTTTCAGTCAGTAGCTTCAAACATTTCTGGTATATGAAAAACGTTTTTCAATGGCAAAAATCAATGAATATTGTAAATGCACAAACAGTAATATCTCCACATTGCAAGGTGCAATTCTGAAATTTTTTGCTTTTTCCTGCTAATCCTAGCATGATAAAGAAGATTCAAAGAGAGTGAGATGCCAGCTCCTTTCATTCAGTCAGTAGCTTCAAACATTTCTGGTATATGAAAAACATGTTTTTCAATGGCAAAAATCAATGAATATTGTAAATGCACAAACAGTAATATCTCCACATTGCAAGGTGCAATTCTGAAATTTTTTGCTTTTTCCTGCTAATCCTAGCATGATAAAGAAGATTCAAAGAGTGAGATGCCAGCTCCTTTCATTCAGTCAGTAGCTTCAAACATTTCTGGTATATGAAAAACATGTTTTTCAATGGCAAAAATCAATGAATATTGTAAATGCACAAACAGTAATATCTCCACATTGCAAGGTGCAATTCTGAAATTTTTTGCTTTTTCCTGCTAATCCTAGCATGATAAAGAAGATTCAAAGAGAGTGAGATGCCAGCTCCTTTCATTCAGTCAGTAGCTTCAAACATTTCTGGACGTTTTTCAATGGCAAAAATCAATGAATATTGTAAATGCACAAACAGTAATATCTCCACATTGCAAGGTGCAATTCTGAAATTTTTTGCTTTTTCCTGTTAATCCTAGCATGATAAAGAAGATTCAAAGAGAGTGAGATGCCAGCTCCTTTCATTCAGTCAGTAGCTTCAAACATTTCTGGTATATGAAAAACATGTTTTTCAATGGCAAAAATCAATGAATATTGTAAATGCACAAACAGTAATATCTCCACATTGCAAGGTGCAATTCTGAAATTTTTTGCTTTTTCCTGTTAATCCTAGCATGATAAAGAAGATTCAAAGAGAGTGAGATGCCAGCTCCTTTCATTCAGTCAGTAGCTTCAAACATTTCTGGTATATGAAAAACATGTTTTTCAATGGCAAAAATCAATGAATATTGTAAATGCACAAACAGTAATATCTCCACATTGCAAGGTGCAATTCTGAAATTTTTTGCTTTTTCCTGCTAATCCTAGCATGATAAAGAAGATTCAAAGAGAGTGAGATGCCAGCTCCTTTCATTCAGTCAGTAGCTTCAAACATTTCTGGTATATGAAAAACATGTTTTTCAATGGCAAAAATCAATGAATATTGTAAATGCACAAACAGTAATATCTCCACATTGCAAGGTGCAATTCTGAAATTTTTTGCTTTTTCCTGCTAATCCTAGCATGATAAAGAAGATTCAAAGAGAGTGAGATGCCAGCTCCTTTCATTCAGTCAGTAGCTTCAAACATTTCTGGACGTTTTTCAATGGCAAAAATCAATGAATATTGTAAATGCACAAACAGTAATATCTCCACATTGCAAGGTGCAATTCTGAAATTTTTTGCTTTTTCCTGTTAATCCTAGCATGATAAAGAAGATTCAAAGAGAGTGAGATGCCAGCTCCTTTCATTCAGTCAGTAGCTTCAAACATTTCTGGTATATGAAAAACATGTTTTTCAATGGCAAAAATCAATGAATATTGTAAATGCACAAACAGTAATATCTCCACATTGCAAGGTGCAATTCTGAAATTTTTTGCTTTTTCCTGTTAATCCTAGCATGATAAAGAAGATTCAAAGAGAGTGAGATGCCAGCTCCTTTCATTCAGTCAGTAGCTTCAAACATTTCTGGTATATGAAAAACATGTTTTTCAATGGCAAAAATCAATGAATATTGTAAATGCACAAACAGTAATATCTCCACATTGCAAGGTGCAATTCTGAAATTTTTTGCTTTTTCCTGCTAATCCTAGCATGATAAAGAAGATTCAAAGAGAGTGAGATGCCAGCTCCTTTCATTCAGTCAGTAGCTTCAAACTTTTCTGGACATTTTTCAATGGCAAAAATCAATGAATATTGTAAATGCACAAACAGTAATATCTCCACATTGCAAGGTGCAATTCTGAAATTTTTTGCTTTTTCCTGCTAATCCTAGCATGATAAAGAAGATTCAAAGAGAGTGAGATGCCAGCTCGTTTCATTCAGTCAGTAGCTTCAAACATTTCTGGTATATGAAAAACATGTTTTTCAATGGCAAAAGTCAATGAATATTGTAAATGCACAAACAGTAATATCTCCACATTGCAAGGTGCAATTCTGAAATTTTTTGCTTTTTCCTGCTAATCCTAGCATGATAAAGAAGATTCAAAGAGAGTGAGATGCCAGCTCCTTTCATTCAGTCAGTAGCTTCAAACATTTCTGGTATATGAAAAACATGTTTTTCAATGGCAAAAATCAATGAATATTGTAAATGCACAAACAGTAATATCTCCACATTGCAAGGCGCAATTCTGAAATTTTTTGCTTTTTCCTGCTCCTCTTAGCATGATAAAGAAGATTCAAAGAGAGTGAGATGCCAGCTCCTTTCATTCAGTCAGTAGCTTCAATCATTTCTGGACGTTTTTCAATGGCAAAAATCAATGAATATTGTAAATGCACAAACAGTAATTTCTCCGCATTGCAATTTGCAATTCTGAAATTTTTTGCTTTTTCCTGCTCCTCTTAGCATGATAAAGAAGATTCAAAGAGAGTGAGGTGCCAGCTCCTTTCATTCAGTCAGTAGCTTCAAACATTTCTGGTATATGAATAACATGTTTTTCAATGGCAAAAATCAATGAATATTGTAAATGCACAAACAGTAATTTCTCCGCATTGCAAGGTGCAATTCTGAAATTTTTTGCTTTTTCCTGCTCCTCTTAGCATGATAAAGAAGATTCAAAGAGAGTGAGATGCCAGCTCCTTTCATTCAGTCAGTAGCTTCAATCATTTCTGGACGTTTTTCAATGGCAAAAATCAATGAATATTGTAAATGCACAAACAGTAATTTCTCCGCATTGCAAGGTGCAATTCTGAAATTTTTTGCTTTTTCCTGCTCCTCTTAGCATGATAAAGAAGATTCAAAGAGATTGAGATGCCAGCTCCTTTCATTCAGTCAGTAGCTTCAATCATTTCTGGACGTTTTTCAATGGCAAAAATCAATGAATATTGTAAATGCACAAACTGAAATTTCTCCGCATTGCAAGGTGCAATTCTGAAATTTTTTGCTTTTTCCTGCTCCTCTTAGCATGATAAAGAAGATTCAAAGAGAGTGAGATGCCAGCTCCTTTCATTCAGTCAGTAGCTTCAATCATTTCTGGACGTTTTTCAATGGCAAAAATCAATGAATATTGTAAATGCACAAACAGTAATTTCTGTGCATTGCAAGGTGCAATTCTGAAATTTTTTGCTTTTTCCTGCTCCTCTTAGCATGGTAAAGAAGATTCAAAGAGAGTGAGATGCCAGCTCCTTTCATTCAGTCAGTAGCTTCAAACATTTCTGGTATATGAATAACATGATGTTTTTCAATGACAAAAATCAATGAATATTGTAAATGCACAAACAGTAATTTCTCCGCATTGCAAGGTGCAAGTCTGAAATTTTTTGCTTTTTCCTGCTCCTCTTAGCATGATAAAGAAGATTCAAAGAGAGTGAGATGCCAGCTCCTTTCATTCAGTTAGTAGCTTCAATCATTTCTGGACGTTTTTCAATGGCAAAAATCAATGAATATTGTAAATGCACAAACTGTAATTTCTCCGCATTGCAAGGTGCAATTCTGAAATTTTTTGCTTTTTCCTGCTCCTCTTAGCATGATAAAGAAGATTCAAAGAGAGTGAGATGCCAGCTCCTTTCATTCAGTCAGTAGCTTCAATCATTTCTGGACGTTTTTCAATTGCAAAAATCAATGAATATTGTAAATGCACAAACAGTAATTTCTCCGCATTGCAAGGTGCAATTCTGAAATTTTTTGCTTTTTCCTGCTCCTCTTAGCATGGTAAAGAATACTCAAAGAGAGTGAGATGCCAGCTCCTTTCATTCAGTCAGTAGCTTCAAACATTTCTGGTATATGAATAACATGATGTTTTTCAATGGCAAAAATCAATGAATATTGTAAATGCACAAACAGTAATTTCTCCGCATTGCAAGGTGCAAGTCTGAAATTTTTTGCTTTTTCCTGCTCCACTTAGCATGATAAAGAAGATTCAGAGAGTGAGATGCCAGCTCCTTTCATTCAGTCAGTAGCTTCAAACATTTCTGGTATATGAATAACATGATGTTTTTCAATGGCAAAAATCAATGAATATTGTAAATGCACAAACAGTAATTTCTCCGCATTGCAAGGTGCAATTCTGAAATTTTTTGCTTTTTCCTGCTCCTCTTAGCATGATAAAGAAGATTCAAAGAGAGTGAGATGCCAGCTCCTTTCATTCAGTCAGTAGCTTCAATCATTTCTGGACGTTTTTCAATGGCAAAAATCAATGAATATTGTAAATGCACAAACAGTAATTTCTCCGCATTGCAAGGTGCAATTCTGAAATTTTTTGCTTTTTCCTGCTCCTCTTAGCATGATAAAGAAGATTCAAAGAGAGTGAGATGTCAGCTCCTTTCATTCAGTCAGTAGCTTCAAACATTTCTGGTATATGAATAACATGATGTTTTTCAATGGCAAAAATCAATGGATATTGTAAATGCACAAACAGTAATTTCTCCGCATTGCAAGGTGCAATTCTGAAATTTTTTGCTTTTTCCTGCTCCTCTTAGCATGATAAAGAAGATTCAAAGAGAGTGAGATGCCAGCTCCTTTCATTCAGTCAGTAGCTTCAATCATTTCTGGACGTTTTTCAATGGCAAAAATCAATGAATATTGTAAATGCACAAACAGTAATTTCTCCGCATTGCAAGGTGCAATTCTGAAATTTTTTGCTTTTTCCTGCTCCTCTTAGCATGATAAAGAAGATTCAAAGAGAGTGAGATGTCAGCTCCTTTCATTCAGTCAGTAGCTTCAAACATTTCTGGTATATGAATAACATGATGTTTTTCAATGGCAAAAATCAATGGATATTGTAAATGCACAAACAGTAATTTCTCCGCATTGCAAGGTGCAATTCTGAAATTTTTTGCTTTTTCCTGCTCCTCTTAGCATGATAAAGAAGATTCAAAGAGAGTGAGATGCCAGCTCCTTTCATTCAGTCAGTAGCTTCAATCATTTCTGGACGTTTTTCAATGGCAAAAATCAATGAATATTGTAAATGCACAAACAGTAATTTCTCCGCATTGCAAGGTGCAATTCTGAAATTTTTTGCTTTTTCCTGCTCCTCTTAGCATGATAAAGAAGATTCAAAGAGAGTGAGATGCCAGCTCCTTTCATTCAGTCAGTAGCTTCAAACATTTCTGGTATATGAATAACATGATGTTTTTCAATGGCAAAAATCAATGAATATTGTAAATGCACAAACAGTAATTTCTCCGCATTGCAAGGTGCAATTCTGAAATTTTTTGCTTTTTCCTGCTCCTCTTAGCATGATAAAGAAGATTCAAAGAGAGTGAGATGCCAGCTCCTTTCGTTCAGTCAGTAGCTTCAATCATTTCTGGACGTTTTTCAATGGCAAAAATCATTGAATATTATAAATGCACAAACAGTAATTTCTCCGCATTGCAAGGTGCAATTCTGAAATTTTTTACTTTTTCCTGCTCCTCTTAGCATGATAAATAAGATTCAAAGAGAGTGAGATGCCAGCTCCTTTCATTCAGTCAGTAGCTTCAATCATTTCTGGTATATGAATAACATGATGTTTTTCAATGGCAAAAATCAATGAATATTGTAAATGCACAAACAGTAATTTCTCCGCATTGCAAGGTGCAATTCTGAAATTTTTTGCTTTTTCCTGCTCCTCGTAGCATGATAAAGAAGATTCAAAGAGAGTGAGATGCCAGCTCCTTTCATTCAGTCAGTAGCTTCAAACATTTCTGGTATATGAAAAACATGTTTTTCAATGGCAAAAGTCAATGAATATTGTAAATGCACAAACAGTAATATCTCCACATTGCAAGGTGCAATTCTGAAATTTTTTGCTTTTTCCTGCTAATCCTAGCATGCTAAAGAAGATTCAAAGAGAGTGAGATGCCAGCTCCTTTCATTCAGTCAGTAGCTTCAAACATTTCTGGTATATGAAAAACATGTTTTTCAAGGGCAAAAATCAATGAATATTGTAAATGCACAAACAGTAATATCTCCACATTGCAAGGCGCAATTCTGAAATTTTTTGCTTTTTCCTGCTCCTCTTAGCATGATAAAGAAGATTCAAAGAGAGTGAGATGCCAGCTCCTTTCATTCAGTCAGTAGCTTCAATCATTTCTGGACGTTTTTCAATGGCAAAAATCAATGAATATTGTAAATGCACAAACAGTAATTTCTCCGCATTGCAAGGTGCAATTCTGAAATTTTTTGCTTTTTCCTGCTCCTTTAAGCATGATAAAGAAGATTCAAAGAGAGTGAGGTGCCAGCTCCTTTCATTCAGTCAGTAGCTTCAAACATTTCTGGTATATGAATAACATGTTTTTCAATGGCAAAAATCAATGAATATTGTAAATGCACAAACAGTAATTTCTCCGCATTGCAAGGTGCAATTCTGAAATTTTTTGCTTTTTCCTGCTCCTCTTAGCATGATAAAGAAGATTCAAAGAGAGTGAGATGCCAGCTCCTTTCATTCAGTCAGTAGCTTCAATCATTTCTGGACGTTTTTCAATGGCAAAAATCAATGAATATTGTAAATGCACAAACAGTAATTTCTCCGCATTGCAAGGTGCAATTCTGAAATTTTTTGCTTTTTCCTGCTCCTCTTAGCATGATAAAGAAGATTCAAAGAGATTGAGATGCCAGCTCCTTTCATTCAGTCAGTAGCTTCAATCATTTCTGGACGTTTTTCAATGGCAAAAATCAATGAATATTGTAAATGCACAAACTGAAATTTCTCCGCATTGCAAGGTGCAATTCTGAAATTTTTTGCTTTTTCCTGCTCCTCTTATCATGATAAAGAAGATTCAAAGAGAGTGAGATGCCAGCTCCTTTCATTCAGTCAGTAGCTTCAATCATTTCTGGACGTTTTTCAATGGCAAAAATCAATGAATATTGTAAATGCACAAACAGTAATTTCTGTGCATTGCAAGGTGCAATTCTGAAATTTTTTGCTTTTTCCTGCTCCTCTTAGCATGGTAAAGAAGATTCAAAGAGAGTGAGATGCCAGCTCCTTTCATTCAGTCAGTAGCTTCAAACATTTCTGGTATATGAATAACATGATGTTTTTCAATGACAAAAATCAATGAATATTGTAAATGCACAAACAGTAATTTCTCCGCATTGCAAGGTGCAAGTCTGAAATTTTTTGCTTTTTCCTGCTCCTCTTAGCATGATAAAGAAGATTCAAAGAGAGTGAGATGCCAGCTCCTTTCATTCAGTTAGTAGCTTCAATCATTTCTGGACATTTTTCAATGGCAAAAATCAATGAATATTGTAAATGCACAAACTGAAATTTCTCCGCATTGCAAGGTGCAATTCTGAAATTTTGTGCTTTTTCCTGCTCCTCTTAGCATGATAAAGAAGATTCAAAGAGAGTGAGATGCCAGCTCCTTTCATTCAGTCAGTAGCTTCAATCATTTCTGGACGTTTTTCAATGGCAAAAATCAATGAATATTGTAAATGCACAAACAGTAATTTCTGTGCATTGCAAGGTGCAATTCTGAAATTTTTTGCTTTTTCCTGCTCCTCTTAGCATGGTAAAGAAGATTCAAAGAGAGTGAGATGCCAGCTCCTTTCATTCAGTCAGTAGCTTCAAACATTTCTGGTATATGAATAACATGATGTTTTTCAATGACAAAAATCAATGAATATTGTAAATGCACAAACAGTAATTTCTCCGCATTGCAAGGTGCAAGTCTGAAATTTTTTGCTTTTTCCTGCTCCTCTTAGCATGATAAAGAAGATTCAAAGAGAGTGAGATGCCAGCTCCTTTCATTCAGTTAGTAGCTTCAATCATTTCTGGACATTTTTCAATGGCAAAAATCAATGAATATTGTAAATGCACAAACTGTAATTTCTCCGCATTGCAAGGTGCAATTCTGAAATTTTTTGCTTTTTCCTGCTCCTCTTAGCATGATAAAGAAGATTCAAAGAGAGTGAGATGCCAGCTCCTTTCATTCAGTCAGTAGCTTCAATCATTTCTGGACGTTTTTCAATGGCAAAAATCAATGAATATTGTAAATGCACAAACAGTAATTTCTCCGCATTGCAAGGTGCAATTCTGAAATTTTTTGCTTTTTCCTGCTCCTCTTAGCATGGTAAAGAATACTCAAAGAGAGTGAGATGCCAGCTCCTTTCATTCAGTCAGTAGCTTCAAACATTTCTGGTATATGAATAACATGATGTTTTTCAATGGCAAAAATCAATGAATATTGTAAATGCACAAACAGTAATTTCTCCGCATTGCAAGGTGCAAGTCTGAAATTTTTTGCTTTTTCCTGCTCCACTTAGCATGATAAAGAAGATTCAAAGAGAGTGAGATTCCAGCTCCTTTCATTCAGTCAGTAGCTTCAAACATTTCTGGTATATGAATAACATGATGTTTTTCAATGGCAAAAATCAATGAATATTGTAAATGCACAAACAGTAATTTCTCCGCATTGCAAGGTGCAATTCTGAAATTTTTTGCTTTTTCCTGCTCCTCTTAGCATGATAAAGAAGATTCAAAGAGAGTGAGATGCCAGCTCCTTTCATTCAGTCAGTAGCTTCAATCATTTCTGGACGTTTTTCAATGGCAAAAATCAATGAATATTGTAAATGCACAAACAGTAATTTCTCCGCATTGCAAGGTGCAATTCTGAAATTTTTTGCTTTTTCCTGCTCCTCTTAGCATGATAAAGAAGATTCAAAGAGAGTGAGATGTCAGCTCCTTTCATTCAGTCAGTAGCTTCAAACATTTCTGGTATATGAATAACATGATGTTTTTCAATGGCAAAAATCAATGGATATTGTAAATGCACAAACAGTAATTTCTCCGCATTGCAAGGTGCAATTCTGAAATTTTTTGCTTTTTCCTGCTCCTCTTAGCATGATAAAGAAGATTCAAAGAGAGTGAGATGCCAGCTCCTTTCATTCAGTCAGTAGCTTCAATCATTTCTGGACGTTTTTCAATGGCAAAAATCAATGAATATTGTAAATGCACAAACAGTAATTTCTCCGCATTGCAAGGTGCAATTCTGAAATTTTTTGCTTTTTCCTGCTCCTCTTAGCATGATAAAGAAGATTCAAAGAGAGTGAGATGCCAGCTCCTTTCATTCAGTCAGTAGCTTCAAACATTTCTGGTATATGAATAACATGATGTTTTTCAATGGCAAAAATCAATGAATATTGTAAATGCACAAACAGTAATTTCTCCGCATTGCAAGGTGCAATTCTGAAATTTTTTGCTTTTTCCTGCTCCTCTTAGCATGATA
This sequence comes from Phyllobates terribilis, assembly GCF_046119375.1. Lineage (NCBI taxonomy): Eukaryota > Metazoa > Chordata > Amphibia > Anura > Dendrobatidae > Phyllobates > Phyllobates terribilis. The sequence continues at coordinate 117,779 of NW_027365198.1, forward strand.
AAGAAGATTCAAAGAGAGTGAGATGCCAGCTCCTTTCGTTCAGTCAGTAGCTTCAATCATTTCTGGACGTTTTTCAATGGCAAAAATCATTGAATATTATAAATGCACAAACAGTAATTTCTCCGCATTGCAAGGTGCAATTCTGAAATTTTTTACTTTTTCCTGCTCCTCTTAGCATGATAAATAAGATTCAAAGAGAGTGAGATGCCAGCTCCTTTCATTCAGTCAGTAGCTTCAATCATTTCTGGTATATGAATAACATGATGTTTTTCAATGGCAAAAATCAATGAATATTGTAAATGCACAAACAGTAATTTCTCCGCATTGCAAGGTGCAATTCTGAAATTTTTTGCTTTTTCCTGCTCCTCGTAGCATGATAAAGAAGATTCAAAGAGAGTGAGATGCCAGCTCCTTTCATTCAGTCAGTAGCTTCAAACATTTCTGGTATATGAAAAACATGTTTTTCAATGGCAAAAATCAATGAATATTGTAAATGCACAAACAGTAATATCTCCACATTGCAAGGTGCAATTCTGAAATTTTTTGCTTTTTCCTGCTAATCCTAGCATGATAAAGAAGATTCAAAGAGAGTGAGATGCCAGCTCCTTTCATTCAGTCAGTAGCTTCAAACATTTCTGATATATGAAAAACATGTTTTTCAATGGCAAAAATCAATGAATATTGTAAATGCACAAACAGTAATATCTCCACATTGCAAGGTGCAATTCTGAAATTTTTTGCTTTTTCCTGCTAATCCTAGCATGATAAAGAAGATTCAAAGAGAGTGAGATGCCAGCTCCTTTCATTCAGTCAGTAGCTTCAAACATTTCTGGACGTTTTTCAATGGCAAAAATCAATGAATATTGTAAATGCACAAACAGTAATATCTCCACATTGCAAGGTGCAATTCTGAAATTTTTTGCTTTTTCCTGTTAATCCTAGCATGATAAAGAAGATTCAAAGAGAGTGAGATGCCAGCTCCTTTCATTCAGTCAGTAGCTTCAAACATTTCTGGTATATGAAAAACATGTTTTTCAATGGCAAAAATCAATGAATATTGTAAATGCACAAACAGTAATATCTCCACATTGCAAGGTGCAATTCTGAAATTTTTTGCTTTTTCCTGTAAATCCTAGCATGATAAAGAAGATTCAAAGAGAGTGAGATGCCAGCTCCTTTCATTCAGTCAGTAGCTTCAAACATTTCTGGTATATGAAAAACATGTTTTTCAATGGCAAAAATCAATGAATATTGTAAATGCACAAACAGTAATATCTCCACATTGCAAGGTGCAATTCTGAAATTTTTTGCTTTTTCCTGCTAATCCTAGCATGATAAAGAAGATTCAAAGAGAGTGAGATGCCAGCTCCTTTCATTCAGTCAGTACCTTCAAACATTTCTGGACGTTTTTCAATGGCAAAAATCAATGAATATTGTAAATGCACAAACAGTAATATCTCCACATTGCAAGGTGCAATTCTGAAATTTTTTGCTTTTTCCTGTTAATCCTAGCATGATAAAGAAGATTCAAAGAGAGTGAGATGCCAGCTCCTTTCATTCAGTCAGTAGCTTCAAACATTTCTGGTATATGAAAAACATGTTTTTCAATGGCAAAAATCAATGAATATTGTAAATGCACAAACAGTAATATCTCCACATTGCAAGGTGCAATTCTGAAATTTTTTGCTTTTTCCTGTTAATCCTAGCATGATAAAGAAGATTCAAAGAGAGTGAGATGCCAGCTCCTTTCATTCAGTCAGTAGCTTCAAACATTTCTGGTATATGAAAAACATGTTTTTCAATGGCAAAAATCAATGAATATTGTAAATGCACAAACAGTAATATCTCCACATTGCAAGGTGCAATTCTGAAATTTTTTGCTTTTTCCTGCTAATCCTAGCATGATAAAGAAGATTCAAAGAGTGAGATGCCAGCTCCTTTCATTCAGTCAGTAGCTTCAAACATTTCTGGTATATGAAAAACATGTTTTTCAATGGCAAAAATCAATGAATATTGTAAATGCACAAACAGTAATATCTCCACATTGCAAGGTGCAATTCTGAAATTTTTTGCTTTTTCCTGCTAATCCTAGCATTATAAAGAAGATTCAAAGAGAGTGAGATGCCAGCTCCTTTCATTCAGTCAGTAGCTTCAAACATTTCTGGTATATGAATAACATGATGTTTTTCAATGGCAAAAATCAATGAATATTGTAAATGCACAAACAGTAATATCTCCACATTGCAAGGTGCAATTCTGAAATTTTTTGCTTTTTCCTGCTATTACTAGCATGATAAAGAAGATTCAAAGAGAGTGAGATGCCAGCTCCTTTCATTCAGTCAGTAGCTTCAAACATTTCTGGACGTTTTTCAATGGCAAAAATCAATGAATATTGTAAATGCACAAACAGTAATATCTCCACATTGCAAGGTGCAATTCTGAAATTTTTTGCTTTTTCCTGTTAATCCTAGCATGATAAAGAAGTTTCAAAGAGAGTGAGATGCCAGCTCCTTTCATTCAGTCAGTAGCTTCAAACATTTCTGGTATATGAAAAACATGTTTTTCAATGGCAAAAATCAATGAATATTGTAAATGCACAAACAGTAATATCTCCACATTGCAAGGTGCAATTCTGAAATTTTTTGCTTTTTCCTGCTAATCCTAGCATGATAAAGAAGATTCAAAGAGAGTGAGATGCCAGCTCCTTTCATTCAGTCAGTAGCTTCAAACATTTCTGGTATATGAAAAACATGTTTTTCAATGGCAAAAATCAATGAATATTGTAAATGCGCAAACAGTAATATCTCCACATTGCAAGGTGCAATTCTGAAATTTTTTGCTTTTTCCTGCTAATCCTAGCATGATAAAGAAGATTCAAAGAGAGTGAGATGCCAGCTCCTTTCATTCAGTCAGTAGCTTCAAACATTTCTGGACGTTTTTCAATGGCAAAAATCAATGAATATTGTAAATGCACAAACAGTAATATCTCCACATTGCAAGGTGCAATTCTGAAATTTTTTGCTTTTTCCTGTTAATCCTAGCATGATAAAGAAGATTCAAAGAGAGTGAGATGCCAGCTCCTTTCATTCAGTCAGTAGCTTCAAACATTTCTGGTATATGAAAAACATGTTTTTCAATGGCAAAAATCAATGAATATTGTAAATGCACAAACAGTAATATCTCCACATTGCAAGGTGCAATTCTGAAATTTTTTGCTTTTTCCTGTTAATCCTAGCATAATAAAGAAGATTCAAAGAGAGTGAGATGCCAGCTCCTTTCATTCAGTCAGTAGCTTCAAACATTTCTGGTATATGAAAAACATGTTTTTCAATGGCAAAAATCAATGAATATTGTAAATGCACAAACAGTAATATCTCCACATTGCAAGGTGCAATTCTGAAATTTTTTGCTTTTTCCTGCTAATCCTAGCATGATAAAGAAGATTCAAAGAGAGTGAGATGCCGCCTCCTTTCATTCAGTCAGTAGCTTCAAACATTTCTGGACGTTTTTCAATGGCAAAAATCAATGAATATTGTAAATGCACAAACAGTAATATCTCCACATTGCAAGGTGCAATTCTGAAATTTTTTGCTTTTTCCTGTTAATCCTAGCATGATAAAGAAGATTCAAAGAGAGTGAGATGCCAGCTCCTTTCATTCAGTCAGTAGCTTCAAACATTTCTGGTATATGAAAAACATGTTTTTCAATGGCAAAAATCAATGAATATTGTAAATGCACAAACAGTAATATCTCCACATTGCAAGGTGCAATTCTGAAATTTTTTGCTTTTTCCTGTTAATCCTAGCATGATAAAGAAGATTCAAAGAGAGTGAGATGCCAGCTCCTTTCATTCAGTCAGTAGCTTCAAACATTTCTGGTATATGAAAAACATGTTTTTCAATGGCAAAAATCAATGAATATTGTAAATGCACAAACAGTAATATCTCCACATTGCAAGGTGCAATTCTGAAATTTTTTGCTTTTTCCTGCTAATCCTAGCATGATAAAGAAGATTCAAAGAGTGAGATGCCAGCTCCTTTCATTCAGTCAGTAGCTTCAAACATTTCTGGTATATGAAAAACATGTTTTTCAATGGCAAAAATCAATGAATATTGTAAATGCACAAACAGTAATATCTCCACATTGCAAGGTGCAATTCTGAAATTTTTTGCTTTTTCCTGCTAATCCTAGCATGATAAAGAAGATTCAAAGAGAGTGAGATGCCAGCTCCTTTCATTCAGTCAGTAGCTTCAAACATTTCTGGACGTTTTTCAATGGCAAAAATCAATGAATATTGTAAATGCACAAACAGTAATATCTCCACATTGCAAGGTGCAATTCTGAAATTTTTTGCTTTTTCCTGTTAATCCTAGCATGATAAAGAAGATTCAAAGAGAGTGAGATGCCAGCTCCTTTCATTCAGTCAGTAGCTTCAAACATTTCTGGTATATGAAAAACATGTTTTTCAATGGCAAAAATCAATGAATATTGTAAATGCACAAACAGTAATATCTCCACATTGCAAGGTGCAATTCTGAAATTTTTTGCTTTTTCCTGTAAATCCTAGCATGATAAAGAAGATTCAAAGAGAGTGAGATGCCAGCTCCTTTCATTCAGTCAGTAGCTTCAAACATTTCTGGTATATGAAAAACATGTTTTTCAATGGCAAAAATCAATGAATATTGTAAATGCACAAACAGTAATATCTCCACATTGCAAGGTGCAATTCTGAAATTTTTTGCTTTTTCCTGCTAATCCTAGCATGATAAAGAAGATTCAAAGAGAGTGAGATGCCAGCTCCTTTCATTCAGTCAGTAGCTTCAAACATTTCTGGACGTTTTTCAATGGCAAAAATCAATGAATATTGTAAATGCACAAACAGTAATATCTCCACATTGCAAGGTGCAATTCTGAAATTTTTTGCTTTTTCCTGTTAATCCTAGCATGATAAAGAAGATTCAAAGAGAGTGAGATGCCAGCTCCTTTCATTCAGTCAGTAGCTTCAAACATTTCTGGTATATGAAAAACATGTTTTTCAATGGCAAAAATCAATGAATATTGTAAATGCACAAACAGTAATATCTCCACATTGCAAGGTGCAATTCTGAAATTTTTTGCTTTTTCCTGTTAATCCTAGCATGATAAAGAAGATTCAAAGAGAGTGAGATGCCAGCTCCTTTCATTCAGTCAGTAGCTTCAAACATTTCTGGTATATGAAAAACATGTTTTTCAATGGCAAAAATCAATGAATATTGTAAATGCACAAACAGTAATATCTCCACATTGCAAGGTGCAATTCTGAAATTTTTTGCTTTTTCCTGCTAATCCTAGCATGATAAAGAAGATTCAAAGAGTGAGATGCCAGCTCCTTTCATTCAGTCAGTAGCTTCAAACATTTCTGGTATATGAAAAACGTTTTTCAATGGCAAAAATCAATGAATATTGTAAATGCACAAACAGTAATATCTCCACATTGCAAGGTGCAATTCTGAAATTTTTTGCTTTTTCCTGCTAATCCTAGCATTATAAAGAAGATTCAAAGAGAGTGAGATGCCAGCTCCTTTCATTCAGTCAGTAGCTTCAAACATTTCTGGTATATGAATAACATGATGTTTTTCAATGGCAAAAATCAATGAATATTGTAAATGCACAAACAGTAATATCTCCACATTGCAAGGTGCAATTCTGAAATTTTTTGCTTTTTCCTGCTATTACTAGCATGATAAAGAAGATTCAAAGAGAGTGAGATGCCAGCTCCTTTCATTCAGTCAGTAGCTTCAAACATTTCTGGACGTTTTTCAATGGCAAAAATCAATGAATATTGTAAATGCACAAACAGTAATATCTCCACATTGCAAGGTGCAATTCTGAAATTTTTTGCTTTTTCCTGTTAATCCTAGCATGATAAAGAAGATTCAAAGAGAGTGAGATGCCAGCTCCTTTCATTCAGTCAGTAGCTTCAAACATTTCTGGTATATGAAAAACATGTTTTTCAATGGCAAAAATCAATGAATATTGTAAATGCACAAACAGTAATATCTCCACATTGCAAGGTGCAATTCTGAAATTTTTTGCTTTTTCCTGCTAATCCTAGCATGATAAAGAAGATTCAAAGAGTGAGATGCCAGCTCCTTTCATTCAGTCAGTAGCTTCAAACATTTCTGGTATATGAAAAACATGTTTTTCAATGGCAAAAATCAATGAATATTGTAAATGCACAAACAGTAATATCTCCACATTGCAAGGTGCAATTCTGAAATTTTTTGCTTTTTCCTGCTAATCCTAGCATTATAAAGAAGATTCAAAGAGAGTGAGATGCCAGCTCCTTTCATTCAGTCAGTAGCTTCAAACATTTCTGGTATATGAATAACATGATGTTTTTCAATGGCAAAAATCAATGAATATTGTAAATGCACAAACAGTAATATCTCCACATTGCAAGGTGCAATTCTGAAATTTTTTGCTTTTTCCTGCTATTACTAGCATGATAAAGAAGATTCAAAGAGAGTGAGATGCCAGCTCCTTTCATTCAGTCAGTAGCTTCAAACATTTCTGGACGTTTTTCAATGTCAAAAATCAATGAATATTGTAAATGCACAAACAGTAATATCTCCACATTGCAAGGTGCAATTCTGAAATTTTTTGCTTTTTCCTGTTAATCCTAGCATGATAAAGAAGATTCAAAGAGAGTGAGATGCCAGCTCCTTTCATTCAGTCAGTAGCTTCAAACATTTCTGGTATATGAAAAACATGTTTTTCAATGGCAAAAATCAATGAATATTGTAAATGCACAAACAGTAATATCTCCACATTGCAAGGTGCAATTCTGAAATTTTTTGCTTTTTCCTGCTAATCCTAGCATGATAAAGAAGATTCAAAGAGTGAGATGCCAGCTCCTTTCATTCAGTCAGTAGCTTCAAACATTTCTGGTATATGAAAAACATGTTTTTCAATGGCAAAAATCAATGAATATTGTAAATGCACAAACAGTAATATCTCCACATTGCAAGGTGCAATTCTGAAATTTTTTGCTTTTTCCTGCTAATCCTAGCATTATAAAGAAGATTCAAAGAGAGTGAGATGCCAGCTCCTTTCATTCAGTCAGTAGCTTCAAACATTTCTGGTATATGAATAACATGATGTTTTTCAATGGCAAAAATCAATGAATATTGTAAATGCACAAACAGTAATATCTCCACATTGCAAGGTGCAATTCTGAAATTTTTTGCTTTTTCCTGCTATTACTAGCATGATAAAGAAGATTCAAAGAGAGTGAGATGCCAGCTCCTTTCATTCAGTCAGTAGCTTCAAACATTTCTGGACGTTTTTCAATGGCAAAAATCAATGAATATTGTAAATGCACAAACAGTAATATCTCCACATTGCAAGGTGCAATTCTGAAATTTTTTGCTTTTTCCTGTTAATCCTAGCATGATAAAGAAGTTTCAAAGAGAGTGAGATGCCAGCTCCTTTCATTCAGTCAGTAGCTTCAAACATTTCTGGTATATGAAAAACATGTTTTTCAATGGCAAAATCAATGAATATTGTAAATGCACAAACAGTAATATCTCCACATTGCAAGGTGCAATTCTGAAATTTTTTGCTTTTTCCTGCTAATCCTAGCATGATAAAGAAGATTCAAAGAGAGTGAGATGCCAGCTCCTTTCATTCAGTCAGTAGCTTCAAACATTTCTGGTATATGAAAAACATGTTTTTCAATGGCAAAAATCAATGAATATTGTAAATGCGCAAACAGTAATATCTCCACATTGCAAGGTGCAATTCTGAAATTTTTTTGCTTTTTCCTGCTAATCCTAGCATGATAAAGAAGATTCAAAGAGAGTGAGATGCCAGCTCCTTTCATTCAGTCAGTAGCTTCAAACATTTCTGGTATATGAAAACATGTTTTTCAATGGCAAAAATCAATGAATATTGTAAATGCACAAACAGTAATATCTCCACATTGCAAGGTGCAATTCTGAAATTTTTTGCTTTTTCCTGTTAATCCTAGCATGATAAAGAAGATTCAAAGAGAGTGAGATGCCAGCTCCTTTCATTCAGTCAGTAGCTTCAAACATTTCTGGTATATGAAAAACATGTTTTTCAATGGCAAAAATCAATGAATATTGTAAATGCACAAACAGTAATATCTCCACATTGCAAGGTGCAATTCTGAAATTTTTTGCTTTTCCTGTTAATCCTAGCATGATAAAGAAGTTTCAAAGAGAGTGAGATGCCAGCTCCTTTCATTCAGTCAGTAGCTTCAAACATTTCTGGTATATGAAAAACATGTTTTTCAATGGCAAAAATCAATGAATATTGTAAATGCACAAACAGTAATATCTCCACATTGCAAGGTGCAATTCTGAAATTTTTTGCTTTTTCCTGCTAATCCTAGCATGATAAAGAAGATTCAAAGAGAGTGAGATGCCGGCTCCTTTCATTCAGTCAGTAGCTTCAAACATTTCTGGACGTTTTTCAATGGCAAAAATCAATGAATATTGTAAATGCACAAACAGTAATATCTCCACATTGCAAGGTGCAATTCTGAAATTTTTTGCTTTTTCCTGTAATCCTAGCATGATAAAGAAGATTCAAAGAGAGTGAGATGCCAGCTCCTTTCATTCAGTCAGTAGCTTCAAACATTTCTGGTATATGAAAAACATGTTTTTCAATGGCAAAAATCAATGAATATTGTAAATGCACAAACAGTAATATCTCCACATTGCAAGGTGCAATTCTGAAATTTTTTGCTTTTTCCTGTTAATCCTAGCATGATAAAGAAGATTCAAAGAGAGTGAGATGCCAGCTCCTTTCATTCAGTCAGTAGCTTCAAACATTTCTGGTATATGAAAAACATGTTTTTCAATGGCAAAAATCAATGAATATTGTAAATGCACAAACAGTAATATCTCCACATTGCAAGGTGCAATTCTGAAATTTTTTGCTTTTTCCTGCTAATCCTAGCATGATAAAGAAGATTCAAGAGAGTGAGATGCCAGCTCCTTTCATTCAGTCAGTAGCTTCAAACATTTCTGGTATATGAAAAACATGTTTTTCAATGGCAAAAATCAATGAATATTGTAAATGCACAAACAGTAATATCTCCACATTGCAAGGTGCAATTCTGAATTTTTTTGCTTTTTCCTGCTAATCCTAGCATGATAAAGAAGATTCAAAGAGAGTGAGATGCCAGCTCCTTTCATTCAGTCAGTAGCTTCAAACATTTCTGGACGTTTTTCAATGGCAAAAATCAATGAATATTGTAAATGCACAAACAGTAATATCTCCACATTGCAAGGTGCAATTCTGAAATTTTTTGCTTTTTCCTGTTAATCCTAGCATGATAAAGAAGATTCAAAGAGAGTGAGATGCCAGCTCCTTTCATTCAGTCAGTAGCTTCAAACATTTCTGGTATATGAAAAACATGTTTTTCAATGGCAAAAATCAATGAATATTGTAAATGCACAAACAGTAATATCTCCACATTGCAAGGTGCAATTCTGAAATTTTTTGCTTTTTCCTGCTAATCCTAGCATGATAAAGAAGATTCAAAGAGAGTGAGATGCCAGCTCCTTTCATTCAGTCAGTAGCTTCAAACATTTCTGGTATATGAAAAACATGTTTTTCAATGGCAAAAATCAATGAATATTGTAAATGCACAAACAGTAATATCTCCACATTGCAAGGTGCAATTCTGAAATTTTTTGCTTTTTCCTGCTAATCCTAGCATGATAAAGAAGATTCAAAGAGTGAGATGCCAGCTCCTTTCATTCAGTCAGTAGCTTCAAACATTTCTGGTATATGAAAAACATGTTTTTCAATGGCAAAAATCAATGAATATTGTAAATGCACAAACAGTAATATCTCCACATTGCAAGGTGCAATTCTGAAATTTTTTGCTTTTTCCTGCTAATCCTAGCATTATAAAGAAGATTCAAAGAGAGTGAGATGCCAGCTCCTTTCATTCAGTCAGTAGCTTCAAACATTTCTGGACGTTTTTCAATGGCAAAAATCAATGAATATTGTAAATGCACAAACAGTAATATCTCCACATTGCAAGGTGCAATTCTGAAATTTTTTGCTTTTTCCTGTTAATCCTAGCATGATAAAGAAGATTCAAAGAGAGTGAGATGCCAGCTCCTTTCATTCAGTCAGTAGCTTCAAACATTTCTGGTATATGAAAAACATGTTTTTCAATGGCAAAAATCAATGAATATTGTAAATGCACAAACAGTAATATCTCCACATTGCAAGGTGCAATTCTGAAATTTTTTGCTTTTTCCTGTTAATCCTAGCATAATAAAGAAGATTCAAAGAGAGTGAGATGCCAGCTCCTTTCATTCAGTCAGTAGCTTCAAACATTTCTGGTATATGAAAAACATGTTTTCAATGGCAAAAATCAATGAATATTGTAAATGCACAAACAGTAATATCTCCACATTGCAAGGTGCAATTCTGAAATTTTTTGCTTTTTCCTGCTAATCCTAGCATGATAAAGAAGATTCAAAGAGAGTGAGATGCCAGCTCCTTTCATTCAGTCAGTAGCTTCAAACATTTCTGGTATATGAAAAACATGTTTTTCAATGGCAAAAATCAATGAATATTGTAAATGCACAAACAGTAATATCTCCACATTGCAAGGTGCAATTCTGAAATTTTTTGCTTTTTCCTGTTAATCCTAGCATGATAAAGAAGATTCAAAGAGAGTGAGATGCCAGCTCCTTTCATTCAGTCAGTAGCTTCAAACATTTCTGGTATATGAAAAACATGTTTTTCAATGGCAAAAATCAATGAATATTGTAAATGCACAAACAGTAATATCTCCACATTGCAAGGTGCAATTCTGAAATTTTTTGCTTTTTCCTGTTAATCCTAGCATGATAAAGAAGATTCAAAGAGAGTGAGATGCCAGCTCCTTTCATTCAGTCAGTAGCTTCAAACATTTCTGGTATATGAAAAACATGTTTTTCAATGGCAAAAATCAATGAATATTGTAAATGCACAAACAGTAATATCTCCACATTGCAAGGTGCAATTCTGAAATTTTTTGCTTTTTCCTGCTAATCCTAGCATGATAAAGAAGATTCAAAGGAGTGAGATGCCAGCTCCTTTCATTCAGTCAGTAGCTTCAAACATTTCTGGTATATGAAAAACATGTTTTTCAATGGCAAAAATCAATGAATATTGTAAATGCACAAACAGTAATATCTCCACATTGCAAGGTGCAATTCTGAATTTTTTGCTTTTTCCTGCTAATCCTAGCATGATAAAGAAGATTCAAAGAGAGTGAGATGCCAGCTCCTTTCATTCAGTCAGTAGCTTCAAACATTTCTGGACGTTTTTCAATGGCAAAAATCAATGAATATTGTAAATGCACAAACAGTAATATCTCCACATTGCAAGGTGCAATTCTGAAATTTTTTGCTTTTTCCTGTTAATCCTAGCATGATAAAGAAGATTCAAAGAGAGTGAGATGCCAGCTCCTTTCATTCAGTCAGTAGCTTCAAACATTTCTGGTATATGAAAAACATGTTTTTCAATGGCAAAAATCAATGAATATTGTAAATGCACAAACAGTAATATCTCCACATTGCAAGGTGCAATTCTGAAATTTTTGCTTTTTCCTGCTAATCCTAGCATGATAAAGAAGATTCAAAGAGAGTGAGATGCCAGCTCCTTTCATTCAGTCAGTAGCTTCAAACATTTCTGGTATATGAAAAACATGTTTTTCAATGGCAAAAATCAATGAATATTGTAAATGCACAAACAGTAATATCTCCACATTGCAAGGTGCAATTCTGAAATTTTTTGCTTTTTCCTGCTAATCCTAGCATGATAAAGAAGATTCAAAGAGTGAGATGCCAGCTCCTTTCATTCAGTCAGTAGCTTCAAACATTTCTGGTATATGAAAAACATGTTTTTCAATGGCAAAAATCAATGAATATTGTAAATGCACAAACAGTAATATCTCCACATTGCAAGGTGCAATTCTAATTTTTTTGCTTTTTCCTGCTAATCCTAGCATTATAAAGAAGATTCAAAGAGAGTGAGATGCCAGCTCCTTTCATTCAGTCAGTAGCTTCAAACATTTCTGGACGTTTTTCAATGGCAAAAATCAATGAATATTGTAAATGCACAAACAGTAATATCTCCACATTGCAAGGTGCAATTCTGAAATTTTTGCTTTTCCTGTTAATCCTAGCATGATAAAGAAGATTCAAAGAGAGTGAGATGCCAGCTCCTTTCATTCAGTCAGTAGCTTCAAACATTTCTGGTATATGAAAAACATGTTTTTCAATGGCAAAAATCAATGAATATTGTAAATGCACAAACAGTAATATCTCCACATTGCAAGGTGCAATTCTGAAATTTTTTGCTTTTTCCTGCTAATCCTAGCATGATAAAGAAGATTCAAAGAGAGTGAGATGCCAGCTCCTTTCATTCAGTCAGTAGCTTCAAACATTTCTGGTATATGAAAAACATGTTTTTCAATGGCAAAAATCAATGAATATTGTAAATGCACAAACAGTAATATCTCCACATTGCAAGGTGCAATTCGGAAATTCTTTGCTTTTTCCTGCTAATCCTAGCATGATAAAGAAGATTCAAAGAGAGTGAGATGCCAGCTCCTTTCATTCAGTCAGTAGCTTCAAACATTTCTGGTATATGAAAAACATGTTTTTCAATGGCAAAAATCAATGAATATTGTAAATGCACAAACAGTAATATCTCCACATTGCAAGGTGCAATTCTGAAATTTTTTGCTTTTTCCTGCTAATCCTAGCATGATAAAGAAGATTCAAAGAGAGTGAGATGCCAGCTCCTTTCATTCAGTCAGTAGCTTCAAACATTTCTGGACGTTTTTCAATGGCAAAAATCAATGAATATTGTAAATGCACAAACAGTAATATCTCCACATTGCAAGGTGCAATTCGGAAATTCTTTGCTTTTTCCTGCTAATCCTAGCATGATAAAGAAGATTCAAAGAGAGTGAGATGCCAGCTCCTTTCATTCAGTCAGTAGCTTCAAACATTTCTGGTATATGAAAAACATGTTTTTCAAGGGCAAAAATCAATGAATATTGTAAATGCACAAACAGTAATATCTCCACATTGCAAGGTGCAATTCTGAAATTTTTTGCTTTTTCCTGTCTAATCCTAGCATGATAAAGAAGATTCAAAGAGAGTGAGATGCCAGCTCCTTTCATTCAGTCAGTAGCTTCAAACATTTCTGGTATATGAAAAACATGTTTTTCAATGGCAAAAATCAATGAATATTGTAAATGCACAAACAGTAATATCTCCACATTGCAAGGTGCAATTCTGAAATTTTTTGCTTTTTCCTGCTAATCCTAGCATGATAAAGAAGATTCAAAGAGAGTGAGATGCCAGCTCCTTTCATTCAGTCAGTAGCTTCAAACATTTCTGGTATATGAAAAACATGTTTTTCAATGGCAAAAATCAATGAATATTGTAAATGCACAAACAGTAATATCTCCACATTGCAAGGTGCAATT
>NW_027365199.1:7500-12500 GCF_046119375.1 Phyllobates terribilis
TCCAGAGCGATTCGCGCGATGAGTCCTTGATACTTAGTCGTTTTTGCAAATTTCTGACTTTTTGGAAAATTTCACAATTTTGTGAAAACTTCCACAAAATGAGGTTCTAGTATGTTAGAGGGCATCCCAGGAGGGCTCCAAAAGTGTGGGTAAAATATATATCCCACAGGGGGAAAATTGAAAAAAGTTGAAAAAAAAAATTTTTGGGGACTTAGAAAATTTTTCAACTTTTGTCAGACTTCCAGACAGGGGAGCGTGTCAGTGCGCGCATCCGATTTCAGTTCCAGAGCGATTCGCGCGATGAGTCCTTGATACTTAGTCGTTTTTGGCAAAATTTCTGACTTTTTGAAAATTTCACAATTTGTGAAAACTTCCACAAAATGAGGTTCTAGTATGTTAGAGGGCATCCCAGGAGGGCTCCAAAAGTGTGGGTAAAATATATATCCCACAGGGGGAAAATTGAAAAAAAGTTGAAAAAAAAAATTTTTGGGGACTTAGAAAATTTTTCAACTTTTGTCAGACTTCCAGACAGGGGAGCGTGTCAGTGCGCGCATCCGATTTCAGTTCCAGAGCGATTCGCGCGATGAGTCCTTGATACTTAGTCGTTTTTGCAAAAATTTCTGACTTTTTGGAAAATTTCACAATTTTGTGAAAACTTCCACAAAATGAGGTTCTAGTATGTTAGAGGGCATCCCAGGAGGGCTCCAAAAGTGTGGGTAAAATATATATCCCACAGGGGGAAAATTGAAAAAAAGTTGAAAAAAAAAATTTTTGGGGACTTAGAAAATTTTTCAACTTTTGTCAGACTTCCAGACAGGGGAGCGTGTCAGTGCGCGCATCCGATTTCAGTTCCAGAGCGATTCGCGCGATGAGTCCTTGATACTTAGTCGTTTTTGGCAAAATTTCTGACTTTTTGAAAATTTCACAATTTTGTGAAAACTTCCACAAAATGAGGTTCTAGTATGTTAGAGGGCATCCCAGGAGGGCTCCAAAAGTGTGGGTAAAATATATATCCCACAGGGGGAAAATTGAAAAAAAGTTGAAAAAAAAAATTTTTGGGGACTTAGAAAATTTTTCAACTTTTGTCAGACTTCCAGACAGGGGAGCGTGTCAGTGCGCGCATCCGATTTCAGTTCCAGAGCGATTCGCGCGATGAGTCCTTGATACTTAGTCGTTTTTGGCAAAATTTCTGACTTTTTGAAAATTTCACAATTTTGTGAAAACTTCCACAAAATGAGGTTCTAGTATGTTAGAGGGCATCCCAGGAGGGCTCCAAAAGTGTGGGTAAAATATATATCCCACAGGGGGAAAATTGAAAAAAAGTTGAAAAAAAAAATTTTTGGGGACTTAGAAAATTTTCACACATGTGTCAGACTTCCAGAGAGGGGAGCATGTCAGTGCGCGCATCCGATTTCAGTTCCAGAGCGATTCGCGCGATGAGTCCTTGATACTTAGTCGTTTTTGGCAAAATTTCTGACTTTTTGAAAATTTCACAATTTTGTGAAAACTTCCACAAAATGAGGTTCTAGTATGTTAGAGGGCATCCCAGGAGGGCTCCAAAAGTGTGGGTAAAATATATATCCCACAGGGGGAAAATTGAAAAAAAGTTGAAAAAAAAAATTTTTGGGGACTTAGAAAATTTTTCAACTTTTGTCAGACTTCCAGACAGGGGAGCGTGTCAGTGCGCGCATCCGATTTCAGTTCCAGAGCGATTCGCGCGATGAGTCCTTGATACTTAGTCGTTTTTGGCAAAATTTCTGACTTTTTGAAAATTTCACAATTTTGTGAAAACTTCCACAAAATGAGGTTCTAGTATGTTAGAGGGCATCCCAGGAGGGCTCCAAAAGTGTGGGTAAAATATATATCCCACAGGGGGAAAATTGAAAAAAAGTTGAAAAAAAAAATTTTTGGGGACTTAGAAAATTTTTCAACTTTTGTCAGACTTCCAGACAGGGGAGCGTGTCAGTGCGCGCATCCGATTTCAGTTCCAGAGCGATTCGCGCGATGAGTCCTTGATACTTAGTCGTTTTTGCAAAATTTCTGACTTTTTGGAAAATTTCACAATTTTGTGAAAACTTCCACAAAATGAGGTTCTAGTATGTTAGAGGGCATCCCAGGAGGGCTCCAAAAGTGTGGGTAAAATATATATCCCACAGGGGGAAAATTGAAAAAAAGTTGAAAAAAAAAATTTTTGGGGACTTAGAAAATTTTTCAACTTTTGTCAGACTTCCAGACAGGGGAGCGTGTCAGTGCGCGCATCCGATTTCAGTTCCAGAGCGATTCGCGCGATGAGTCCTTGATACTTAGTCGTTTTTGGCAAAATTTCTGACTTTTTGAAAATTTCACAATTTTGTGAAAACTTCCACAAAATGAGGTTCTAGTATGTTAGAGGGCATCCCAGGAGGGCTCCAAAAGTGTGGGTAAAATATATATCCCACAGGGGGAAAATTGAAAAAAAGTTGAAAAAAAAAATTTTTGGGGACTTAGAAAATTTTTCAACTTTTGTCAGACTTCCAGACAGGGGAGCGTGTCAGTGCGCGCATCCGATTTCAGTTCCAGAGCGATTCGCGCGATGAGTCCTTGATACTTAGTCGTTTTTGGCAAAATTTCTGACTTTTTGAAAATTTCACAATTTTGTGAAAACTTCCACAAAATGAGGTTCTAGTATGTTAGAGGGCATCCCAGGAGGGCTCCAAAAGTGTGGGTAAAATATATATCCCACAGGGGGAAAATTGAAAAAAAGTTGAAAAAAAAAATTTTTGGGGACTTAGAAAATTTTCACACATGTGTCAGACTTCCAGAGAGGGGAGCATGTCAGTGCGCGCATCCGATTTCAGTTCCAGAGCGATTCGCGCGATGAGTCCTTGATACTTAGTCGTTTTTGCAAAATTTCTGACTTTTTGGAAAATTTCACAATTTTGTGAAAACTTCCACAAAATGAGGTTCTAGTATGTTAGAGGGCATCCCAGGAGGGCTCCAAAAGTGTGGGTAAAATATATATCCCACAGGGGGAAAATTGAAAAAAAGTTGAAAAAAAAAATTTTTGGGGACTTAGAAAATTTTTCAACTTTTGTCAGACTTCCAGACAGGGGAGCGTGTCAGTGCGCGCATCCGATTTCAGTTCCAGAGCGATTCGCGCGATGAGTCCTTGATACTTAGTCGTTTTTGGCAAAATTTCTGACTTTTTGAAAATTTCACAATTTTGTGAAAACTTCCACAAAATGAGGTTCTAGTATGTTAGAGGGCATCCCAGGAGGGCTCCAAAAGTGTGGGTAAAATATATATCCCACAGGGGGAAAATTGAAAAAAAGTTGAAAAAAAAAATTTTTGGGGACTTAGAAAATTTTTCAACTTGTGTCAGACTTCCAGAGAGGGGAGCATGTCAGTGCGCGCATCCGATTTCAGTTCCAGAGCGATTCGCGCGATGAGTCCTTGATACTTAGTCGTTTTCAGAAGTCACAATTTTGACTTCCAGGACCCGCAAAACGTTTGTAAATTGAGCCCGCTCCCCAGTTCCAAGCGTTTTGAGGTGTCCCCGGTTGCAGTAATGCAGCCTGCCCACTAGATGTCGCAAAAGAGACAAAAAGTGAAAAAGAACCAGAATGAGGAAATTCCAGGGAGCCGAATCCGCCTGACAGTTCCAGGCGATCGGGCACTTTTTTGCATGCGTCCCTAAAGTGGGTATAGGGTGACACTCCATGCAAAGACCCAGTTTTGCACACCACCGGCAGAATATATGAGAGAGAGGTACCTCTCAGCCCCGACACATTTCGACTCATTTAAGCTGGTTTTCACCTCCGTAGGCCTGGGTATGCGTTTTGGCTATGAGTCCCTGTTCGGCTGGAGGTCTGCACCTTGGCTGAACCCAGGCTTCCGCAGCTGCGTGGGGGGACTTTTGCCGGTCGCCTATCCCAAGTCAGAGAGGTGTTCCTGGGTTGAAGTGAGCCTGGCCAGACCCCCCCGCGGGCCCTGGTTCTCCACATGGGGGCGCCGTCAAGGCTAAAATCTGGATTTTTAGGCCGAGGAGAGGCTCCATGAGGGCGGATGCTTTTGTGGCTTCGACCCCAGTGCTGTTCCACATCCAGTACCCCCCCGCAAGGGCGCCTGTACCCGAGTCGCGCTTCCAGGACTCGTGGGCACGTATCTCCCGACGACAGGGGTTTGCAGCCTCCGTACTTGGGCAAGTCCCTACATGCACCCCTGCTCTTCCTCCGATCGATCTGGCGCAGCGCTCCCGGGTGGGGAGGTGGCGCCGCTCGCTCGGCCCGGGCTTTGGAGCCCGCGCTGGCTTAAGGTGAGCGGTCCCCTTCCTCCTCTACCCCCGGGCTTCCGACACCTATCTTTGGGCGCGCATGCCGGCCTCGCCTCCCGTCTGCGGAGGTGGCCGAGCCGTGGGGAGTTTGACCCGAACCGAGCGAAGGCAGTGGTCCGACGACCCGTACGGGCGAACGGCGGGGCGCCCACCCAGCCAGGCGTGGGGGCCCGTCGTCCGAATCGCTCCCTGTGCGGGGAAGCACAGCGATCTTCTCCGAGGGCGGCCCTTTTCTTCCAGATGCGTACCCGGCCAGCGGAGGCTCGCGCTGCCCCTCGTGTCCGAAAGGGCGGCCTCCGCGGCGGTGGCGACAGCGGCGGCGGTGGGTGGCCTCTCCGCGCCACTGCCGAGCTTCGCGATTTCCAGTCTTTTCCCGAGCCCCTACGTCAGTGGGGAGGACGACAGAGGTGTGGAGGCAGGCGAAGGGGGTTCTCACCGTGCGGTGTGCCCCAGCCCGACCGTTGCCTTCCCCCTCGACCCTCGTCCTCCCAGGCGGCTCGGCCAGGGAGCAGGAGAGAGAGCGAGAGAGGGAGAGCGGAAACCCCAGAGCCAAGGGGTTAGATGGAGAACGGGAGAAGGAACGAGGGCCAAGAGGTAGGGAGTACGGTGAAAGGCCGACCTGGGATCCCCCTGCGCTCCCGCCCTGGGCGGGGAGCAGCCCTGGGAAGAAAAGCCGCTCGGGCATCCC
>NW_027365199.1:22500-25000 GCF_046119375.1 Phyllobates terribilis
TAAAATATATATCCCACAGGGGGAAAATTGAAAAAAAGTTGAAAAAAAAAATTTTTGGGGACTTAGAAAATTTTTCAACTTTTGTCAGACTTCCAGACAGGGGAGCGTGTCAGTGCGCGCATCCGATTTCAGTTCCAGAGCGATTCGCGCGATGAGTCCTTGATACTTAGTCGTTTTTGCAAAATTTCTGACTTTTTGGAAAATTTCACAATTTTGTGAAAACTTCCACAAAATGAGGTTCTAGTATGTTAGAGGGCATCCCAGGAGGGCTCCAAAAGTGTGGGTAAAATATATATCCCACAGGGGGAAAATTGAAAAAAAGTTGAAAAAAAAAATTTTTGGGGACTTAGAAAATTTTCACACATGTGTCAGACTTCCAGACAGGGGAGCGTGTCAGTGCGCGCATCCGATTTCAGTTCCAGAGCGATTCGCGCGATGAGTCCTTGATACTTAGTCGTTTTTGGCAAAATTTCTGACTTTTTGAAAATTTCACAATTTTGTGAAAACTTCCACAAAATGAGGTTCTAGTATGTTAGAGGGCATCCCAGGAGGGCTCCAAAAGTGTGGGTAAAATATATATCCCACAGGGGGAAAATTGAAAAAAAGTTGAAAAAAAAAATTTTTGGGGACTTAGAAAATTTTCACACATGTGTCAGACTTCCAGACAGGGGAGCGTGTCAGTGCGCGCATCCGATTTCAGTTCCAGAGCGATTCGCGCGATGAGTCCTTGATACTTAGTCGTTTTTGGCAAAATTTCTGACTTTTTGAAAATTTCACAATTTTGTGAAAACTTCCACAAAATGAGGTTCTAGTATGTTAGAGGGCATCCCAGGAGGGCTCCAAAAGTGTGGGTAAAATATATATCCCACAGGGGGAAAATTGAAAAAAAGTTGAAAAAAAAAATTTTTGGGGACTTAGAAAATTTTCACACATGTGTCAGACTTCCAGAGAGGGGAGCATGTCAGTGCGCGCATCCGATTTCAGTTCCAGAGCGATTCGCGCGATGAGTCCTTGATACTTAGTCGTTTTTGCAAAATTTCTGACTTTTTTGAAAATTTCACAATTTTGTGAAAACTTCCACAAAATGAGGTTCTAGTATGTTAGAGGGCATCCCAGGAGGGCTCCAAAAGTGTGGGTAAAATATATATCCCACAGGGGGAAAATTGAAAAAAAGTTGAAAAAAAAAATTTTTGGGGACTTAGAAAATTTTTCAACTTTTGTCAGACTTCCAGACAGGGGAGCGTGTCAGTGCGCGCATCCGATTTCAGTTCCAGAGCGATTCGCGCGATGAGTCCTTGATACTTAGTCGTTTTTGGCAAAATTTCTGACTTTTTGAAAATTTCACAATTTTGTGAAAACTTCCACAAAATGAGGTTCTAGTATGTTAGAGGGCATCCCAGGAGGGCTCCAAAAGTGTGGGTAAAATATATATCCCACAGGGGGAAAATTGAAAAAAAGTTGAAAAAAAAAATTTTTGGGGACTTAGAAAATTTTTCAACTTTTGTCAGACTTCCAGACAGGGGAGCGTGTCAGTGCGCGCATCCGATTTCAGTTCCAGAGCGATTCGCGCGATGAGTCCTTGATACTTAGTCGTTTTTGCAAAATTTCTGACTTTTTTGAAAATTTCACAATTTTGTGAAAACTTCCACAAAATGAGGTTCTAGTATGTTAGAGGGCATCCCAGGAGGGCTCCAAAAGTGTGGGTAAAATATATATCCCACAGGGGGAAAATTGAAAAAAAGTTGAAAAAAAAAATTTTTGGGGACTTAGAAAATTTTTCAACTTGTGTCAGACTTCCAGAGAGGGGAGCATGTCAGTGCGCGCATCCGATTTCAGTTCCAGAGCGATTCGCGCGATGAGTCCTTGATACTTAGTCGTTTTCAGAAGTCACAATTTTGACTTCCAGGACCCGCAAAACGTTTGTAAATTGAGCCCGCTCCCCAGTTCCAAGCGTTTTGAGGTGTCCCCGGTTGCAGTAATGCAGCCTGCCCACTAGATGTCGCAAAAGAGACAAAAAGTGAAAAAGAACCAGAATGAGGAAATTCCAGGGAGCCGAATCCGCCTGACAGTTCCAGGCGATCGGGCACTTTTTTGCATGCGTCCCTAAAGTGGGTATAGGGTGACACTCCATGCAAAGACCCAGTTTTGCACACCACCGGCAGAATATATGAGAGAGAGGTACCTCTCAGCCCCGACACATTTCGACTCATTTAAGCTGGTTTTCACCTCCGTAGGCCTGGGTATGCGTTTTGGCTATGAGTCCCTGTTCGGCTGGAGGTCTGCACCTTGGCTGAACCCAGGCTTCCGCAGCTGCGTGGGGGGACTTTTGCCGGTCGCCTATCCCAAGTCAGAGAGGTGTTCCTGGGTTGAAGTGAGCCTGGCCAGACCCCCCCGCGGGCCCTGGTTCTCCACATGGGGGCGCCGTCAAGGCTAAAATCTGGATTTTTAGGCCGAGGAGAGGCTCCATGAGGGCGGATGCTTTTGTGGCTTCGACCCCAGT
>NW_027365199.1:35000-110000 GCF_046119375.1 Phyllobates terribilis
CCAATTTTTTTTTTTCTTTAATAACACAAACACCATGAGGGCTGGCTATCGTGTATCCACGGCTACCTCTAGCCAGCCCCCCAATTTTTTTTTTCTTTAATAACACAAGCACCATGAGGGCTGGCTATCGTGTGTCCATGGCTGCCTCTAGCCAGCCCCCCAATTTTTTTTTTCTTTAATAACACAAACACCATGAGGGCTGGCTATCGTGTGTTCACGGCTGCCTCTAGCCAGCCCCCCAATTTTTTTTTTCTTTAATAACACAAACACCATGAGGGCTGGCTATCGCGTGTCCACGGCTGCCTCTAGCCAGCCCCCCAATTTTTTTTTTCTTTAATAACACAAACACCATGAGGGCTGGCTATCGCGTGTCCACGGCTGCCTCTAGCCAGCCCCCCAATTTTTTTTTTCTTTAATAACACAAACACCATGAGGGCTGGCTATCATGTGTCCACGGCTGCCTCTAGCCAGCCCCCCAATTTTTTTTTTCTTTAATAACACAAACACCATGAGGGCTGGCTATCGTGTGTTCACGGCTGCCTCTAGCCAGCCCCACAATTTTTTTTTTCTTTAATAACACAAACACCATGAGGGCTGGCTATCGTGTGTCCACGGCTGCCTCTAGCCAACCCCCAAATTTTTTTTTCTTTAATAACACAAACACCATGAGGGCTGGCTATCGTGTATCCACGGCTGCCTCTAGCCAGCCCCCCAATTTTTTTTTTCTTTAATAACACAAACACCATGAGGGCTGGCTATCATGTGTCCATGGCTGCCTCTAGCCAGCCCCCCAATTTTTTTTTTTTCTTTAATAACACAAACACCATGAGGGCTGGCTATCGTGTGTTCACGGCTGCCTCTAGCCAGCCCCACAATTTTTTTTTTCTTTAATAACACAAACACCATGAGGGCTGGCTATCGTGTGTCCACGGCTGCCTCTAGCCAATCCCCAAATTTTTTTTTCTTTAATAACACAAACACCATGAGGGCTGGCTATCGTGTATCCACGGCTGCCTCTAGCCAGCCCCCCAATTTTTTTTTTCTTTAATAACACAAACACCATGAGGGCTGGCTATCATGTGTCCATGGCTGCCTCTAGCCAGCCCCCCAATTTTTTTTTTCTTTAATAACACAAGCACCATGAGGGCTGGCTATCATGTGTCCATGGCTGCCTCTAGCCAGCCCCCCAATTTTTTTTTTTCTTTAATAACACAAACACCATGAGGGCTGGCTATCGTGTGTTCACGGCTGCCTCTAGCCAGCCCCACAATTTTTTTTTTCTTTAATAACACAAACACCATGAGGGCTGGCTATCGTGTGTCCACGGCTGCCTCTAGCCAACCCCCAAATTTTTTTTTCTTTAATAACACAAACACCATGAGGGCTGGCTATCGTGTATCCACGGCTGCCTCTAGCCAGCCCCCCAATTTTTTTTTTCTTTAATAACACAAACACCATGAGGGCTGGCTATCGTGTATCCACGGCTACCTCTAGCCAGCCCCCCAATTTTTTTTTTCTTTAATAACACAAGCACCATGAGGGCTGGCTATCGTGTGTCCACGGCTGCCTCTAGCCAGCCCCCCAATTTTTTTTTTCTTTAATAACACAAACACCATGAGGGCTGGCTATCGTGTGTTCACGGCTGCCTCTAGCCAGCCCCCCAATTTTTTTTTTCTTTAATAA
This sequence comes from Phyllobates terribilis, assembly GCF_046119375.1. NCBI lineage: Eukaryota > Metazoa > Chordata > Amphibia > Anura > Dendrobatidae > Phyllobates > Phyllobates terribilis. The sequence continues at coordinate 36,684 of NW_027365199.1, forward strand.
CACAAACACCATGAGGGCTGGCTATCGTGTGTTCACGGCTGCCTCTAGCCAGCCCCCCAATTTTTTTTTTCTTTAATAACACAAACACCATGAGGGCTGGCTATCATGTGTCCACGGCTGCCTCTAGCCAGCCCCCCAATTTTTTTTTTCTTTAATAACACAAACACCATGAGGGCTGGCTATCGTGTGTCCACGGCTGCCTCTAGCCAACCCCCAAATTTTTTTTTCTTTAATAACACAAACACCATGAGGGCTGGCTATCGTGTATCCACGGCTGCCTCTAGCCAGCCCCCCAATTTTTTTTTTCTTTAATAACACAAACACCATGAGGGCTGGCTATCATGTGTCCATGGCTGCCTCTAGCCAGCCCCCCAATTTTTTTTTTTTCTTTAATAACACAAACACCATGAGGGCTGGCTATCGTGTGTTCACGGCTTCCTCTAGCCAGCCCCACAATTTTTTTTTTCTTTAATAACACAAACACCATGAGGGCTGGCTATCGTGTGTCCACGGCTGCCTCTAGCCAACCCCCAAATTTTTTTTTCTTTAATAACACAAACACCATGAGGGCTGGCTATCGTGTATCCACGGCTGCCTCTAGCCAGTCCCCAATTTTATTTTTCTTTAATAACACAAACACCATGAGGGCTGGCTATCATGTGTCCATGGCTGCCTCTAGCCAGCCCCCCAATTTTTTTTTCTTTAATAACACAAACACCATGAGGGCTGGCTATCGTGTGTTCACGGCTGCCTCTAGCCAGCCCCCCAATTTTTTTTTTTTTCTTTAATAACACAAACACCATGAGGGCTGGCTATCGTGTGTTCACGGCTGCCTCTAGCCAGCCCCCCAATTTTTTTTTTCTTTAATAACACAAACACCATGAGGGCTGGCTATCATGTGTCCACGGCTGCCTCTAGCCAGCCCCCCAATTTTTTTTTTCTTTAATAACACAAACACCATGAGGGCTGGCTATCGTGTGTTCACGGCTGCCTCTAGCCAGCCCCCCAATTTTTTTTTTCTTTAATAACACAAACACCATGAGGGCTGGCTATCGTGTGTCCACGGCTGCCTCTAGCCAGCCCCCTAAATTTTTTTTTTCTTTAATAACACAAACACCATGAGGGCTGGCTATCATGTGTCCACGGATGCCTCTAGCCAGCCCCCCAATTTTTTTTTTCTTTAATAACACAAACACCATGAGGGCTGGCTATCGTGTGTTCACGGCTGCCTCTAGCCAGCCCCCCAATTTTTTTTTTCTTTAATAACACAAACACCATGAGGGCTGGCTATCATGTGTCCACGGCTGCCTCTAGCCAGCCCCCCAATTTTTTTTTTCTTTAATAACACAAACACCATGAGGGCTGGCTATCGTGTGTTCACGGCTGCCTCTAGCCAGCCCCCCAATTTTTTTTTTCTTTAATAACACAAACACCATGAGGGCTGGCTATCGTGTGTCCACGGCTGCCTCTAGCCAGCCCCCCAAATATTTTTTTTCTTTAATAACACAAACACCATGAGGGCTGGCTATCGTGTGTCCACGGCTGCCTCTAGCCAACCCCCAAATTTTTTTTTCTTTAATAACACAAACACCATGAGGGCTGGCTATCGTGTGTCCACGGCTGCCTCTAGCCAGCCCTCAAATTTTTTTTTTCTTTAATAACACAAACACCATGATGGCTGGCTATGAGGAAGGGAGCTATGTCCCTGTAAAGTTAGCTTGTTGTCATGTGGAGAAGAGTTTGAGGGGATTGTGGCCCTGTGGAAATGCTTGTGGCCTGGCAGAAGGAGCCAGTGGTCCTGTGGAGAGAGCTGAAGGGGTTGAGGCCCTGTGGAAAGGCCTGTGACCCTGTATAGGGGTCCGTTGCCCTGTGGAGAGAGCTGTAGGGGCTCGTGCCCTATGGAAATGACTATGGCCATGTAGACAGGCCTTCTGGCCTTGAAGAGGGGGCTTGTGCCCTGCAGACAGGCCTTGTGTCTCTGTGGAGAGAGCTAAAGGGGGCAGTGGCGGTGCAGAAAGTGCATATCGCCCTGTTGATGGGAGCTATGGCCCGGTAAAGAGAGCTTGTTGTCCTGTGGAGAAGAGTTGGAGGGGCTTGTGGCACTGTGGAAAGGCCTGTGGCCCAATAGGAGCCTGTGGTCCTGTGGAGACAGCTGAAGGGGTTGAGGCCCTGTGGAAAGGCCTGTGACCCTGTATAGGGGTCTGTGGCCCCGCAAAGGGGCATGTGGCGATGTAAAGAGAGCTGGAGGGAGTTGTGGCCTGAGGAAAAGGCCATGTGGAGCGGGCTGGAGAGGCCTGTGGAAGGCTCTGGAGTAAGATTTGAGCCTATGAAGTCCTTTGCAGTAAACAACATGCAACATGATTGCCTGTGGAGAGAGCTGGAGGGGCTTGTGGCACTGTGGAAAGGCCTGTGGCCCAGTAGAAGCCTGTGGTCCTGTGGAGAGAGCTGAAGGTGTTGTGGCCCTGTGGAAAGGCCTGTGACCCTGTATAGGGCTCCGTTGCCCTGTGGAGAGAGCTGGAGGGGCTCTTGCCGTATGGAAATGACTATAGCCATGTAGAAAGGCCTTTTGGCCTTGAAGAGGGCGCTTGTGCCCTGCAGACAGGCCCTGTGACTCTGTGGAGAGAGCTGTTGGGAGTTGTAGCCGTGTGGAAAGTGCATTTGGCCCTGTGGAGGTGAGCTATGGCCCTGTAAAGAGAGCTTCTTGTCCTGTGGAGAGAGCTGGAGGGTGTTGTGGCCCTGTGGAAAGGCCTGTGGCCCTATGGATAGGCCCTTTAGCCTTGTGGAAAGGGCTGTGGCCCTGTGGTGAGAGCTGGAAGGAGTTGTGGGCTGTGGAAAAGCCTGTGGTCCTGTGGAGACAGCTGAAGGGGTTGAGGCCCTGTGGAAAGGCCTGTGACCCTGTATAGGGGTCTGTGGCCCCGCAGAGGGGCATGTGGCGATGTAAAGAGAGCTGGAGGGAGTTGTGGCCTGAGGAAAAGGCCATGTGGAGCGGGCTGGAGAGGCCTGTGGAAGGCTCTGGAGTAAGATTTGAGCTTATGAAGTCCTTTGCAGTAAACAACATGCAACATGATTGCCTGTGGAGAGAGCTGGAGGGGCTTGTGGCACTGTAGAAAGGCCTGTGGCCCAGTAGGAGCCTGTGGTCCTGTGGAGAGAGCTGAAGGTGTTGTGGCCCTGTGGAAAGGCCTGTGATCCTGTATAGGGGTCTGTTGCCCTGTGGAGAGAGCTGGAGGGGCTCGTGCCCTATGGAAATGACTATGGCCATGTAGAAAGGCCTTTTGGCCTTGAAGAGGGCGCTTGTGCCCTGCAGACGGGCCCTGTGACTTTGTGGAGAGAGCTGTTGGGAGTTGTGGCCGTGTGGAAAGTGCATTTGGCCCTGTGGAGGTGAGCTATGGCCCTGTAAAGAGAGCTTCTTGTCCTGTGGAGAGAGCTGGAGGGTGTTGTGGCCCTGTGAAAAGGTATGTGGCCCTATGGATAGGCCCTTTAGCCTTGTGGAAAGGGCTGTGGCCCTGTGGTGAGAGCTGGAAGGAGTTGTGGGCTGTGGAAAAGCCTGTGGTCCTGTGGAGACAGCTGAAGGGGTTGAGGCCCTGTGGAAAGGCCTGTGACCCTGTATAGGGGTCTGTGGCCCCGCAGAGGGGCATGTGGCGATGTAAAGAGAGCTGGAGGGAGTTGTGGCCTGAGGAAAAGGCCATGTGGAGCGGGCTGGAGAGGCCGGTGGAAGGCTCAGGAGTAAGATTTGAGCCTATGAAGTCCTTTGCAGTAAACAACATGCAACATGATTGCCTGTGGAGAGAGCTGGAGGGGCTTGTGGCACTGTGGAAAGGCCTGTGGCCCAGTAGGAGCCTGTGGTCCTGTGGAGAGAGCTGAAGGTGTTGTGGCCCTGTGGAAAGGCCTATGATCCTGTATAGGGGTCCGTTGCTCTGTGGAGAGAGCTGGAGGGGCTCGTGCCCTATGGAAATGACTATGGCCATGTAGAAAGGCCTTTTGGCCTTGAAGAGGGGGCTTGTGCCCTGCAGACGGGCCCTGTGACTCTGTGGAGAGAGCTGTTGGGAGTTGTGGCCGTGTGGAAAGTGCATTTGGCCCTGTGGAGGTGAGCTATGGCCCTGTAAAGAGAGCTTCTTGTCCTGTGGAGAGAGCTGGAGGGTGTTGTGGCCCTGTGGAAAGGTCTGTGGCCCTATGGATAGGCCCTTTAGCCTTGTGGAAAGGGCTGTGGCCCTATGGTGAGAGCTGGAAGGAGTTGTGGGCTGTGGAAAAGCCTGTGGTCCTGTGGAGACAGCTGAAGGGGTTGAGGCCCTGTGGAAAGGCCTGTGACCCTGTATAGGGGTCTGTGGCCCCGCAGAGGGGCATGTGGCGATGTAAAGAGAGCTGGAGGGAGTTGTGGCCTGAGGAAAAGGCCATGTGGAGCGGGCTGGAGAGGCCTGTGGAAGGCTCTGGAGTAAGATTTGAGCCTATGAAGTCCTGTGCAGTAAACAACATGCAACATGATTGCCTGTGGAGAGAGCTGGAGGGGCTTGTGGCACTGTGGAAAGGCCTGTGGCCCAGTAGGAGCCTGTGGTCCTGTGGAGAGAGCTGAAGGTGTTGTGGCCCTGTGGAAAGGCCTGTGACCCTGTATAGGGGTCCGTTGCCCTGTGGAGAGAGCTGGAGGGGCTCGTGCCATATGGAAATGACTATAGCCATGTAGAAAGGCCTTTTGGCCTTGAAGAGGGCGCTTGTGCCCTGCAGACGGGCCCTGTGACTCTGTGGAGAGAGCTGTTGGGAGTTGTCGCCGTGTGAAAGTGCATTTGGCCCTGTGGAGGTGAGCTATGGCCCTGTAAAGAGAGCTTCTTGTCCTGTGGAGAGAGCTGGAGGGTGTTGTGGCCCTGTGGAAAGGTCTGTGGCCCTTTGGATAGGCCCTTTAGCCTTGTGGAAGGGGCTGTGGCCCTGTGGTGAGAGCTGAAAAGAGTTGTGGGCTGTGGAAAAGCCTGTGGTCCTGTGGAGACAGCTGAAGGGGTTGAGGCCCTGTGGAAAGGCCTGTGACCCTGTATAGGGGTCTGTGGCCCCGCAGAGGGGCATGTGGCGATGTAAAGAGAGATGGAGGGAGTTGTGGCCTGAGGAAAAGGCCATGTGGAGCGGGCTGGAGAGGCCTGTGGAAGGCTCTGGAGTAAGACTTGGGCCTATGAAGTCCTTTGCAGTAAACAACATGCAACATGATTGCCTGTGGAGAGAGCTGGAGGGGCTTGTGGCCCTGTGGAAAGGCCTGTGACCCTGTATAGGGGTCCGTTGCCCTGTGGAGAGAGCTGGAGGGGCTCGTGCCCTATGGAAATGACTATGGCCATGTAGAAAGGCCTTTTGGCCTTGAAGAGGGGGCTTGTGCCCTGCAGACGGGCCTTGTGTCTCTGTGGAGAGAGCTAAAGGGGGCTGTGGCCGTGCAGAAAGTACATATGGCCCTGTGGAGGGGAGCTATGGCCCGGTAAAGAGAGCTTGTTGTCCTGTGGAGAGGAGTTGGAGGGGATTGTGGCCCTGTGGAAAGGCTTGTGGCCCGGCAGAAGTAGGCAGTGGTCCTGAGGAGAGAGCTGAAGGGGTTGAGGCCCTGTGGAAAGGCCTGTGACCCTGTATAGGGGTCTGTGGCCCCGCAGAGGGGCATGTGGCGATGTAAAGAGAGCTGGAGGGAGTTGTGGCCTGAGAAAAAGGCCATGTGGAGCGGGCTGGAGAGGCCTGTGGAAGGCTCTGGAGTAAGATTTGGGCCTATGAAGTCCTTTGCAGTAAACAACATGCAACATGATTGCCTGTGGAGTGAGCTGGAGGGGCTTGTGGCACTGTGGAAAGGCCTCTGGCCCAGTAGGAGCCTGTGGTCCTGTGGAGAGAGCTGAAGGTGTTGTGGCCCTGTGGAAAGGCCTGTGACCCTGTATAGGGGTCTGTTGCCCTGTGGAGAGAGCTGGAGGGGCTCGTGCCCTATGGAAATGACTATGGCCATGTAGAAAGGCCTTTTGGCCTTGAAGAGTGGGCTTGTGCCCTGCAGACGTGCCCTGTGACTCTGTGGAGAGAGCTGTTGGGAGTTGTGGCCGTGTGGAAAGTGCATTTGGCCTTGTGGAGGTGAGCTATGGCCCTGTAAAGAGAGCTTCTTGTCCTGTGGAGAGAGCTGGAGGGTTTTGTGGCCCTGTGAAAAGGTCTGTGGCCCTATGGATAGGCCCTTTAGCCTTGTGGAAGGGGCTGTGGCCCTGTGGTGAGAGCTGGAAGGAGTTGTGGGCTGTGGAAAAGCCTGTGGTCCTGTGGAGACAGCTGAAGGGGTTGAGGCCCTGTGGAAAGGCCTGTGACCCTGTATAGGGGTCTGTGACCCCGCAGAGGGGCATGTGGCGATGTAAAGAGAGCTGGAGGGAGTTGTGGCCTGAGGAAAAGGCCATGTGGAGCGGGCTGGAGAGGCCTGTGGAAGGCTCTGGAGTAAGATTTGGGCCTATGAAGTCGTTTGCAGTAAACAACATGCAACATGATTGCCTGTGGAGAGAGCTGGAGGGGCTTGTGGCACTGTGGAAAGGCCTGTGGCCCAGTAGGAGCCTGTGGTCCTGTGGAGAGAGCTGAAGGTGTTGTGGCCCTGTGGAAAGGCCTGTGACCCTGTATAGGGGTCCGTTGCCCTGTGGAGAGAACTGCAGGTGCTCGTGCCCTATTGAAATGACTATGGCCATGTAGATAGGCCTTTTGGCCTTGAAGAGGGGGCTTGTGCCCTGCATACGGGCCTTGTGTCTCTGTGGAAAGAGCTAAAGGGGGCTGTGGCCGTGCAGAAAGTGCATTTGGCCCTGTGGAGGGGAGCTATGGCCCAGTAAAGAGAGCTTGTTGTCCTGTGGAGAAGAGTTGGAGTGGATTGTGGCCCTGTGGAAAGGCTTGGTGCCCGGCAGAAGTAGGCAGTGGTCCTGTGGAGACAGCTGAAGGTGTTGAGGCCCTGTGGAAAGGCCTGTGACCCTGTATAGGGGTCTGTGGCCCCGCAGAGGGGCATGTGGCGATGTAAAGAGAGCTGGAGGGAGTTGTGGCCTGAGGAAAACGCCATGTGGAGTGGGCTGGAGAGGCCTGTGGAAGGCTCTGGAGTAAGATTTGGGCCTATGATGTCCTTTGCAGTAAACAACATGCAACATGATTGCCTGTGGAGAGAGCTGGAGGGGCTTGTGACACTGTGGAAAGGCCTGTGGCCCAGTAGGAGCCTGTGGTCCTGTGGAGAGAGCTGAAGGTGTTGTGGCTCTGTGGAAAGGCCTGTGACCCTGTATAGGGGTCCGTTGCCCTGTGGAGAGAGCTGGAGGGGCTCGTGCCCTATGGAAATGACTATGGCCATGTAGAAAGGCCTTTTGGCCTTGAAGAGGGGGCTTGTGCCCTGCAGACGGGCCCTGTGACTCTGTGGAGAGAGCTGTTGGGAGTTGTGGCCGTGTGGAAAGTGCATTTGGCCTTGTGGAGGTGAGCTATGGCCCTGTAAAGAGAGCTTCTTGTCCTGTGGAGAGAGCTGGAGGGTTTTGTGGCCCTGTGAAAAGGTCTGTGGCCCTATGGATAGGCCCTTTAGCCTTATGGAAGGGGCTGTGGCCCTGTGGTGAGAGCGGGAAGGAGTTGTGGGCTGTGGAGAAGCCTGTGGTCCTGTGGAGACAGCTGAAGGGGTTGAGGCCCTGTGGAAAGGCCTGTGACCCTGTATAGGGGTCTGTGACCCCGCAGAGGGGCATGTGGCGATGTAAAGAGAGCTGGAGGGAGTTGTGGCCTGAGGAAAAGGCCATGTGGAGCGGGCTGGAGAGGCCTGTGGAAGGCTCTGGAGTAAGATTTGGGCCTATGAAGTCCTTTGCAGTAAACAACATGCAACATGATTGCCTGTGGAGAGAGCTGGAGGGGCTTGTGGCACTGTGGAAAAGCCTGTGGCCCAGTAGGAGCCTGTGGTCCTGTGGAGAGAGCTGAAGGTGTTGTGGCCCTGTGGAAAGGCATGTGATCCTGTATAGGGGTCCGTTGCCCTGTGGAGAGAGCTGGAGGTGCTCGTGCCCTATGGAAATGACTATGGCCATGTAGAAAGGCCTTTTGGCCTTGAAGAGGGGGCTTGTGCCCTGCATACGGGCCTTGTGTCTCTGTGGAGAGAGCTAAAGGGGGCTGTGGCCGTGCAGAAAGTGCATTTGGCCCTGTGGAGGGGAGCTATGGCCCAGTAAAGAGAGCTTGTTGTCCTGTGGAGAAGAGTTGGAGTGGATTGTGGCCCTGTGGAAAGGCTTGGTGCCCGGCAGAAGTAGGCAGTAGTCCTGTGGAGACAGCTGAAGGTGTTGAGGCCCTGTGGAAAGGCCTGTGACCCTGTATAGGGGTCTGTGGCCCCGCAGAGGGGCATGTGGCGATGTAAAGAGAGCTGGAGGGAGTTGTGGCCTGAGGAAAACGCCATGTGGAGCGTGCTGGAGAGGCCTGTGGAAGGCTCTGGAGTAAGATTTGGGCCTATGAAGTCCTTTGCAGTAAACAACACGCAATGTGATTGCCTGTGGAGAGAGCTGGAGGGGTTTGTGGCACTGTGGAAAGGCCTGTGGCCCAGTAGGGAGCCTGTGGTCCTGTGGAGAGAGCTGAAGGTGTTGTGGCCCTGTGGAAAGGCCTGTGACCCTGTATAGAGGTCCGTTGCCCTGTGGAGAGAGCTGGAGGTGCTCGTGCCCTATGAAAATGACTATGGCCATGTAGAAAGGCCTTTTGGCCTTGAAGAGGGGGCTTGTGCCCTGCAGACGGGCCCTGTGACTCTGTGGAGAGAGCTGTTGGGAGTTGTGGCCGTGTGGAAAGTGCATTTGGCCCTGTGGAGGTGAGATATGGCCCTGTAAAGACAGCTTCTTTTCCTGTGGAGAGAGCTGGAGGGTGTTGTCGCCCTGTGGAAAGGTCTGTGGCCCCATGGATAGGCCCTTTAGCCTTGTGGAAAGGGCTGTGGCCCTGTGGTGAGAGCTGGAAAGAGTTGTGGGCTGGGGAAAAGCCTGTGGTCCTGTGGAGACAGCTGAAGGGGTTGAGGCCCTGTGGAAAGGCCTGTGACCCTGTATAGGGGTCTGTGGCCCCGCAGAGGGGCATGTGGCGATGTAAAGAGAGCTGGAGGGAGTTGTGGCCTGAGGAAAAGGCCATGTGGAGCGGGCTGGAGAGGCCTGTGGAAGGCTCTGAAGTAAGATTTGAGCCTATGAAGTCCTTTGCAGTAAACAACATGCAACATGATTGCCTGTGGAGAGAGCTGGAGGGGCTTGTGGCACTGTGGAAAGGCCTGTGGCCCAGTAGGAGCCTGTGGTCCTGTGGAGAGAGCTGAAGGTGTTGTGGCCCTGTGGAAAGGCCTGTGACCCTGTATAGTTGTCCGTTGCCCTGTGGAGAGAGCTGGAGGGGCTCGTGCCGTATGGAAATGACTATAGCCATGTAGAAAGGCCTTTTGGCCTTGAAGAGGGCGCTTGTGCCCTGCAGACGGGCCCTGTGACTCTGTGGAGAGAGCTGTTGGGAGTTGTAGCCGTGTGGAAAGTGCATTTGGCCCTGTGGAGGTGAGCTATGGCCCTGTAAAGAGAGCTTCTTGTCCTGTGGAGAGAGCTGGAGGGTGTTGTGGCCCTGTGCAAAGGTCTGTGGCCCTATGGATAGGCCCTTTAGCCTTGTGGAAAGGGCTGTGGCCCTGTGGTGAGAGCTGGAAGGAGTTGTGGGCTGTGGAAAAGCCTGTGGTCCTGTGGAGACAGCTGAAGGGGTTGAGGCCCTGTGGAAAGGCCTGTGACCCTGTATAGGGGTCTGTGGCCCCGCAGAGGGGCATGTGGCGATGTAAAGAGAGCTGGAGGGAGTTGTGGCCTGAGGAAAAGGCCATGTGGAGCGGGCTGGAGAGGCCTGTGGAAGGCTCTGGAGTAAGATTTGAGCCTATGAAGTCCTTTGCAGTAAACAACATGCAACATGATTGCCTGTGGAGAGAGCTGGAGGGGCTTGTGACACTGTGGAAAGGCCTGTGGCCCAGTAGGAGCCTGTGGTCCTGTGGAGAGAGCTGAAGGTGTTGTGGCTCTGTGGAAAGGCCTGTGACCCTGTATAGGGGTCCGTTGCCCTGTGGAGAGAGCTGGAGGGGCTCGTGCCCTATGGAAATGACTATGGCCATGTAGAAAGGCCTTTTGGCCTTGAAGAGGGGGCTTGTGCCCTGCAGACGGGCCCTGTGACTCTGTGGAGAGAGCTGTTGGGAGTTGTGGCCGTGTGGAAAGTGCATTTGGCCTTGTGGAGGTGAGCTATGGCCCTGTAAAGAGAGCTTCTTGTCCTGTGGAGAGAGCTGGAGGGTTTTGTGGCCCTGTGAAAAGGTCTGTGGCCCTATGGATAGGCCCTTTAGCCTTATGGAAGGGGCTGTGGCCCTGTGGTGAGAGCTGGAAGGAGTTGTGGGCTGTGGAGAAGCCTGTGGTCCTGTGGAGACAGCTGAAGGGGTTGAGGCCCTGTGGAAAGGCCTGTGACCCTGTATAGGGGTCTGTGACCCCGCAGAGGGGTATGTGGCGATGTAAAGAGAGCTGGAGGGAGTTGTGGCCTGAGGAAAAGGCCATGTGGAGCGGGCTGGAGAGGCCTGTGGAAGGCTCTGGAGTAAGATTTGGGCCTATGAAGTCCTTTGCAGTAAACAACATGCAACATGATTGCCTGTGGAGAGAGCTGGAGGGGCTTGTGGCACTGTGGAAAGGCCTGTGGCCCAGTAGGAGCCTGTGGTCCTGTGGAGAGAGCTGAAGGTGTTGTGGCCCTGTGGAAAGGCATGTGATCCTGTATAGGGGTCCGTTGCCCTGTGGAGAGAGCTGGAGGTGCTCGTGCCCTATGGAAATGACTATGGCCATGTAGAAAGGCCTTTTGGCCTTGAAGAGGGGGCTTGTGCCCTGCATACGGGCCTTGTGTCTCTGTGGAGAGAGCTAAAGGGGGCTGTGGCCGTGCAGAAAGTGCATTTGGCCCTGTGGAGGGGAGCTATGGCCCAGTAAAGAGAGCTTGTTGTCCTGTGGAGAAGAGTTGGAGTGGATTGTGGCCCTGTGGAAAGGCTTGGTGCCCGGCAGAAGTAGGCAGTAGTCCTGTGGAGACAGCTGAAGGTGTTGAGGCCCTGTGGAAAGGCCTGTGACCCTGTATAGGGGTCTGTGGCCCCGCAGAGGGGCATGTGGCGATGTAAAGAGAGCTGGAGGGAGTTGTGGCCTGAGGAAAACGCCATGTGGAGCGTGCTGGAGAGGCCTGTGGAAGGCTCTGGAGTAAGATTTGGGCCTATGAAGTCCTTTGCAGTAAACAACACGCAATGTGATTGCCTGTGGAGAGAGCTGGAGGGGCTTGTGGCACTGTGGAAAGGCCTGTGGCCCAGTAGGGAGCCTGTGGTCCTGTGGAGAGAGCTGAAGGTGTTGTGGCCCTGTGGAAAGGCCTGTGACCCTGTATAGAGGTCCGTTGCCCTGTGGAGAGAGCTGGAGGTGCTCGTGCCCTATGAAAATGACTATGGCCATGTAGAAAGGCCTTTTGGCCTTGAAGAGGGGGCTTGTGCCCTGCAGACGGGCCCTGTGACTCTGTGGAGAGAGCTGTTGGGAGTTGTGGCCGTGTGGAAAGTGCATTTGGCCCTGTGGAGGTGAGATATGGCCCTGTAAAGAGAGCTTCTTTTCCTGTGGAGAGAGCTGGAGGGTGTTGTCGCCCTGTGGAAAGGTCTGTGGCCCTATGGATAGGCCCTTTAGCCTTGTGGAAGGGGCTGTGGCCGTGTGGTGAGAGCTGGAAGGAGTTGTGGGCTGTGGAAAAGCCTGTGGTCCTGTGGAGACAGCTGAAGGGGTTGAGGCCCTGTGGAAAGGCCTGTGACCCTGTATAGGGGTCTGTGGCCCCGCAGAGGGGCATGTGGCGATGTAAAGAGAGCTGGAGGGAGTTGTGGCCTGAGGAAAAGGCCATGTGGAGCGGGCTGGAGAGGCCTGAGGAAGGCTCTGGAGTAAGATTTGGGCCTATGAAGTCCTTTTTTCGGTAAACAACATGCAACATGATTGCCTGTGGAGAGAGCTAGAGGGACTTCTAGCACTGTGGAAAAGCCTGTGGCCGGGTAGGAGCCTGTGGTCCTGTGGAGAGAGCTGAAGGTGTTGTGGCCCTGTGGAAAGGCCTGTGACCCTGTATAGTTGTCCGTTGCCCTGTGGAGAGAGCTGGAGGGGCTCGTGCCGTATGGAAATGACTATAGCCATGTAGAAAGGCCTTTTGGCCTTGAAGAGGGCGCTTGTGCCCTGCAGACGGGCCCTGTGACTCTGTGGAGAGAGCTGTTGGGAGTTGTAGCCGTGTGGAAAGTGCATTTGGCCCTGTGGAGGTGAGCTATGGCCCTGTAAAGAGAGCTTCTTGTCCTGTGGAGAGAGCTGGAGGGTGTTGTGGCCCTGTGGAAAGGTCTGTGGCCCTATGGATAGGCCCTTTAGCCTTGTGGAAAGGGCTGTGGCCCTGTGGTGAGAGCTGGAAGGAGTTGTGGGCTGTGGAAAAGCCTGTGGTCCTGTGGAGACAGCTGAAGGGGTTGAGGCCCTGTGGAAAGGCCTGTGACCCTGTATAGGGGTCTGTGGCCCCGCAGAGGGGCATGTGGCGATGTAAAGAGAGCTGGAGGGAGTTGTGGCCTGAGGAAAAGGCCATGTGGAGCGGGCTGGAGAGGCCTGTGGAAGGCTTTGGAGTAAGATTTGAGCCTATGAAGTCCTTTGCAGTAAACAACATGCAACATGATTGCCTGTGGAGAGAGCTGGAGGGGCTTGTGGCACTGTAGAAAGGCCTGTGGCCCAGTAGGAGCCTGTGGTCCTGTGGAGAGAGCTGAAGGTGTTGTGGCCCTGTGGAAAGGCCTGTGATCCTGTATAGGGGTCCGTTGCTCTGTGGAGAGAGCTGGAGGGGCTCGTGCCCTATGGAAATGACTATGGCCATGTAGAAAGGCCTTTTGGCCTTGAAGAGGGGGCTTGTGCCCTGCAGACGGGCCCTGTGACTCTTTGGAGAGAGCTGTTGGGAGTTGTGGCCGTGTGGAAAGTGCATTTGGCCCTGTGGAGGTGAGCTATGGCCCTGTAAAGAGAGCTTCTTGTCCTGTGGAGAGAGCTGGAGGGTGTTGTGGCCCTGTGGAAAGGTCTGTGGCCCTATGGATAGGCCCTTTAGCCTTGTGGAAAGGGCTGTGGCCCTATGGTGAGAGCTGGAAGGAGTTGTGGGCTGTGGAAAAGCCTGTGGTCCTGTGGAGACAGCTGAAGGGGTTGAGGCCCTGTGGAAAGGCCTGTGACCCTGTATAGGGGTCTGTGGCCCCGCAGAGGGGCATGTGGCGATGTAAAGAGAGCTGGAGGTAGTTGTGGCCTGAGGAAAAGGCCATGTGGAGCGGGCTGGAGAGGCCTGTGGAAGGCTCTGGAGTAAGATTTGAGCCTATGAAGTCCTTTGCAGTAAACAACATGCAACATGATTGCCTGTGGAGAGAGCTGGAGGGGCTTGTGGCACTGTGGAAAGGCCTGTGGCCCAGTAGGAGCCTGTGGTCCTGTGGAGAGAGCTGAAGGTGTTGTGGCCCTGTGGAAAGGCCTGTGACCCTGTATAGGGGTCCGTTGCCCTGTGGAGAGAGCTGGAGGGGCTCGTGCCGTATGGAAATGACTATAGCCATGTAGAAAGGCCTTTTGGCCTTGAAGAGGGCGCTTGTGCCCTGCAGACGGGCCCTGTGACTCTGTGGAGAGAGCTGTTGGGAGTTGTAGCCGTGTGGAAAGTGCATTTGGCCCTGTGGAGGTGAGCTATGGCCCTGTAAAGAGAGCTTCTTGTCCTGTGGAGAGAGCTGGAGGGTGTTGTGGCCCTGTGGAAAGGTCTGTGGCCCTATGGATAGGCCCTTTAGCCTTGTGGAAAGGGCTGTGGCCCTGTGGTGAGAGCTGGAAGGAGTTGTGGGCTGTGGAAAAGCCTGTGGTCCTGTGGAGACAGCTGAAGGGGTTGAGGCCCTGTGGAAAGGCCTGTGACCCTGTATAGGGGTCTGTGGCCCCGCAGAGGGGCATGTGGCGATGTAAAGAGAGCTGGAGGGAGTTGTGGCCTGAGGAAAAGTCCATGTGGAGCGGGCTGGAGAGGCCTGTGGAAGGCTCTGGAGTAAGATTTGAGCCTATGAAGTCCTTTGCAGTAAACAACATGCAACATGATTGCCTGTGGAGAGAGCTGGAGGGGCTTGTGGCACTGTAGAAAGGCCTGTGGCCCAGTAGGAGCCTGTGGTCCTGTGGAGAGAGCTGAAGGTGTTGTGGCCCTGTGGAAAGGCCTGTGATCCTGTATAGGGGTCTGTTGCCCTGTGGAGAGAGCTGGAGGGGCTCGTGCCCTATGGAAATGACTATGGCCATGTAGAAAGGCCTTTTGGCCTTGAAGAGGGGGCTTGTGCCCTGCAGACGGGCCCTGTGACTCTGTGGAGAGAGCTGTTGGGAGTTGTGGCCGTGTGGAAAGTGCATTTGGCCCTGTGGAGGTGAGCTATGGCCCTGTAAAGAGAGCTTCTTGTCCTGTGGAGAGAGCTGGAGGGTTTTGTGGCCCTGTGGAATGGTATGTGGCCCTATGGATAGGCCCTTTAGCCTTGTGGAAAGGGCTGTGGCCCTGTGGTGAGAGCTGGAAGGAGTTGTGGGCTGTGGAAAAGCCTGTGGTCCTGTGGAGACAGCTGAAGGGGTTGAGGCCCTGTGGAAAGGCCTGTGACCCTGTATAGGGGTCTGTGGCCCCGCAGAGGGGCATGTGGCGATGTAAAGAGAGCTGGAGGGAGTTGTGGCCTGACGAAAAGGCCATGTGGAGCGGGCTGGAGAGGCCTGTGGAAGGCTCTGGAGTAAGATTTGAGCCTATGAAGTCCTTTGCAGTAAACAACATGCAACATGATTGCCTGTGGAGAGAGCTGGAGGGGCTTGTGGCACTGTGGAAAGGCCTGTGGCCCAGTAGGAGCCTGTGGTCCTGTGGAGAGAGCTGAAGGTGTTGTGGCCCTGTGGAAAGGCCTGTGATCCTGTATAGGGGTCCGTTGCCCTGTGGAGAGAGCTGGAGGGGCTCGTGCCGTATGGAAATGACTATGGCCATGTAGAAAGGCCTTTTGGCCTTGAAGAGGGGGCTTGTGCCCTGCAGACGGGCCCTGTGACTCTGTGGAGAGAGCTGTTGGGAGTTGTGGCCGTGTGGAAAGTGCATTTGGCCCTGTGGAGGTGAGCTATGGCCCTGTAAAGAGAGCTTCTTGTCCTGTGGAGAGAGCTGGAGGGTGTTTTGGCCCTGTGGAAAGGTCTGTGGCCCTATGGATAGGCCCTTTAGCCTTGTGGAAAGGGCTGTGGCCCTGTGGTGAGAGCTGGAAGGAGCTGTGGGCTGTGGAAAAGCCTGTGGTCCTGTGGAGACAGCTGAAGGGGTTGAGGCCCTGTGGAAAGGCCTGTGACCCTGTATAGGGGTCTGTGGCCCCGCAGAGGGGCATGTGGCGATGTAAAGAGAGCTGGAGGGAGTTGTGGCCTGAGGAAAAGGCCATGTGGAGCGGGCTGGAGAGGCCTGTGGAAGGCTCTGGGGTAAGATTTGAGCCTATGAAGTCCTTTGCAGTAAACAACATGCAACATGATTGCCTGTGGAGAGAGCTGGAGGGGCTTGTGGCACTGTGGAAAGGCCTGTGGCCCAGTAGGAGCCTGTGGTCCTGTGGAGAGAGCTGAAGGTGTTGTGGCCCTGTGGAAAGGCCTGTGATCCTGTATAGGGGTCCGTTGCTCTGTGGAGAGAGCTGGAGGGGCTCGTGCCCTATGGAAATGACTATGGCCATGTAGAAAGGCCTTTTGGCCTTGAAGAGGGGGCTTGTGCCCTGCAGACGGGCCCTGTGACTCTGTGGAGAGAGCTCTTGGGAGTTGTGGCCGTGTGGAAAGTGCATTTGGCCATGTGGAGGTGAGCTATGGCCCTGTAAAGAGAGCTTCTTGTCCTGTGGAGAGAGCTGGAGGGTGTTGTGGCCCTGTGGAAAGGTCTGTGGCCCTATGGATAGGCCCTTTAGCCTTGTGGAAGGGGCTGTGGCCCTGTGGTGAGAGCTGGAAAGAGTTGTGGGCTGTGGAAAAGCCTGTGGTCCTGTGGAGACAGCTGAAGGGGTTGAGGCCCTGTGGAAAGGCCTGTGACCCTGTATAGGGGTCTGTGGCCCCGCAGAGGGGCATGTGGCGATGTAAAGAGAGCTGGAGGGAGTTGTGGCCTGAGGAAAAGGCCATGTGGAGCGGGCTGGAGAGGCCTGTGGAAGGCTCTGGAGTAAGCTTTGGGCCTATGAAGTCCTTTGCAGTAAACAACATGCAACATGATTGCCTGTGGAGAGAGCTGGAGGGGCTTGAGGCCCTGTGGAAAGGCCTGTGACCCTGTATAGGGGTCCGTTGCCCTGTGGAGAGAGCTGGAGGGGCTCGTGCCCTATGGAAATGACTATGGCCATGTAGAAAGGCCTTTTGGCCTTGAAGAGGGGGCTTGTGCCCTGCAGACAGGCCTTGTGTCTCTGTGGAGAGAGCTAAAGGGGGCTGTGGCCGTGCAGAAAGTGCATTTGGCCCTGTGGAGGGGAGCTATGGCCCGGTAAAGAGAGCTTGTTGTCCTGTGGAGAAGAGTTGGAGGGGATTGTGGCCCTGTGGAATGGCCTGTGACCCTGTATAGGGGTCTGTGGCCCCGCAGAGGGGCATGTGGCGATGTAAAGAGAGCTGGAGGGAGTTGTGGCCTGCGGAAAAGGCCATGTGGAGCAGGCTGGAGGGGCCTGTGGAAGGCTCTGGAGTAAGATTTGGGCCTATGAAGTCCTTTGCAGTAAAAAACATGCAACATGATTGCTTGTGGAGAGAGCTAGAGGGGCTTGTGGCACTGTGGAAAGTCCTGTGGCTCAGTAGGAGCCTGTGGTCCTGTGGAGAGAGCTGAAGGTGTTGTGGTCACTCAATTGAGCCCTTTTAACTGATTAAAGGGGGGCGGAGGAGGCTGTGGCTCTGATGAAAGAGCTCAAAGGGGTTGTAGTCTTGTAGAAGGAGCCTGTGGTCCTGTGGAGAGAGCTGGAGGGGGTTATTGCCTTGGGGAAATGCCTATGGCCCTGCGAAAGGGACCTGTGGCCCTTTGAAAAAGGCCTTTGGCCTTGTGGAGGGGGCTGTTGCCTTGTAAATGGAGCCTCTGTCCTTTTTGAGAGAGACAGAGGGGGTTGTGGCCTTATGGAAAGGCCTATGACACAGTGAAAGGGCCCTGTCGCCTTGTGGAGAGAGGTGAAGGCGGATGTGGCCCTGTGTATATGCCTGTAAACCTGTAGAAGGAGCCTGCGGTTCTGTGGAGAGAGCTTGAGGGGGGTTATGGCCCTATGGAAATGACTATGGCCCTGTGGAATGGACCTATGGCCCTTTGCAAAGGGCCTTTGGCCTTGTGGAGGGGGCCCTTGCCCTGTAGAAGGAGCCTGTGGCCCTCTTGAGAGAGCCAGAGGAGGTTGTGGCACTATTTAAAGGCCAGTGGCCCTGTAGAAAGGCCCCTTGGCCTTGATGAAGGGGCTTGTGCCCTGCAGACGGGCCCCATGACTCTGTGTAGAGAGCTGGAGGGGGTTGTGGCCATGTGGAAAGTGCATTTGCCCCTGTGGATGGGAGCTATGGCCCTGTAAAGAGAGCCTGTTGTCCTGTGGAATTGGAGGGGATTGTGGCCCTGTGGAAAGGCTTGTGGCCCGGCAGAAGGAGCCAGTGGTCCTGTGGAGAGAGCTGAAGGGGTTGAGGCCCTGTGGAGAGGCCTGTGACCCTGTATAGGGGTCTGTTGCCCCGCAGAGGGGCCTGTGGCGATGTAAAGAGAGCTGGATGGAGTTGTGGCCTGTGGAAAAGGCCATGTGGAGCGTGTTGGAGGGGCCTGTGGAAGGCTCTGGAGTAAGATGGGGGCCTATGAAGTCCTTTGCAGTAAACATCTAAATTTTCAAGCTTCGTGTCCGATTTGCAACAGGGTTGACACCAATGTTGCCGAACTGCAACAAAAATAGACTCTTGTTGCAAAAGTGCAACATGATTGCCTGTGGAGAGAGCTGGATGGTGCTTGTGGCACTGTGGAAAGACCTGTGGCCCGGTAGTAGCCTGTGGTCCTGTGGAGAGAGCTGAAGGTGTTGTGGCCCTGTGGAAAGGCCTGTGACCCTGTATAGGGGTCCGTTGCCCTGTGGAGAGAGCTGGAGGGGCTTGTGCCCTATGGAAATGACTATGGCCATGTAGAAAGGCCCTTTGGCCTTGAAGAGGGGGCTTGTGTCCTGCAGACGGGCCCTGTGTCTCTGTGGAGAGAGCTAAAGGGGGCTGTGGCCGTGCAGAAAGTGCATTTGGCCCCGTGGAGGGGAGCTATGGCTCTGTAAAGAGAGCTTGTTGTCCTGTGGAGAAGAGTTGGAGGGGATTGTGGCCCTGTGGAAATGCTTGTGGCCCGGCAGAAGGAGCCAGTGGTCCTGTGGAGAGAGCTGAAGGGGTTGAGGCCCTGTGGAAAGGCCTGTGACCCTGTATAGGGGTCTGTGGCCCCGCAGAGGGGCATGTGGCGATGTAAAGAGAGCTGGAGGGAGTTGTGGCCCTGTGGAAAGGTCTGTGGCCCTATGGATAGGCCCTTTAGCCTTGTGGAAGGGGCTGTGGCCCTGTGGTGAGAGCTGGAAAGAGTTGTGGGCTGTGGAAAAGCCTGTGGTCCTGTGGAGACAGCTGAAGGGGTTGAGGCCCTGTGGAAAGGCCTGTGACCCTGTATAGGGGTCTGTGGCCCCGCAGAGGGGCATGTGGCAATGTAAAGAGAGCTGGAGGGAGTTGTGGCCTGAGGAAAAGGCCATGTGGAGCGGGCTGGAGAGGCCTGTGGAAGGCTCTGGAGTAAGATTTGGGCCTATGAAGTCCTTTGCAGTAAACAACATGCAACATGATTGCCTGTGGATAGAGTTGGAGGGGCTTGTGGCCCTTTGGAAAGGCCTGTGACCCTGTATAGGGGTCCATTGCCCTGTGGAGAGAGCTGGAGGGGCTCGTGCCCTATGGAAATGACTATGGCCATGTAGAAAGGCCTTTTGGCCTTGAAGAGGGGGCTTGTGCCCTGCAGACGGGCCTTGTGTCTCTGTGGAGAGAGCTAAAGGGGGCTGTGGCCGTGCAGAAAGTGCATTTGGCCCTGTGGAGGGGAGCTATGGCCCGGTAAAGAGAGCTTGTTGTCCTGTGGAGAAGAGTTGGAGGGGATTGTGGCCCTGTGGAATGGCCTGTGACCCTGTATAGGGGTCTGTGGCCCCGCAGAGGGGCATGTGGCGATGTAAAGAGAGCTGGAGGGAGTTGTGGCCTGCGGAAA
The DNA here is from genome assembly GCF_046119375.1 of Phyllobates terribilis. Taxonomy (NCBI): domain Eukaryota; kingdom Metazoa; phylum Chordata; class Amphibia; order Anura; family Dendrobatidae; genus Phyllobates; species Phyllobates terribilis. Next base: position 55,797 of record NW_027365199.1, read on the forward strand.
AGGCCATGTGGAGCGGGCTGGAGGGGCCTGTGGAAGGGTCTAAAGTAAGATTTGGGCCTATGAAGTCCTTTTGCGGTAAACAACATGCAACATGATTGCCTGTGGAGAGAGCTGGAGGGACTCGTAGCACTGTGGAAAGGCCTGTGGCCGGGTAGGAGCCTGTGGTCCTGTGGAGAGAGCTGAATGTGTTGTGGCCCTGTGGAAAGGATTTTTAAGCGCAGCAGAAAAGCTGCGTAAAAATCTACAGCATGGGCATTAACATTGCGGAATGCCACTGAGTTCCATGGGGTGCAGATTATCAAGTGTTTCACAAGCGTTTCCGCTGCGTAAATTACGCAACATATACGCTTGTAAATCGCTACGTGGGCACGAAGCCTGAGGCTGTGTTCACACACCACCCGGTCCGGAGGAGAAGTGATGTCACAGAGGTGGAAGAAGAATCCTGTTCCTCCTCCCCTTTGTGACATGTCTGCCAGCCCCCATTTCATTTTGTAATGTATTACTATACAGTACGAAATCAAAATTAAATAAATACAGATGTATTAAAAATAATAAAGAATTAATACTTACCCTTTCAGACGCCTTTTCGGTCTATCCGGTGCAGAGCCAAAGCCACGTCCTGAGCGACAGGACCTTCCATGATGTCACATGAAGGTCCTGTCGGTTGGTATTTGGCCTTGGTTCTGCACCGGATAGCCCTAAAAGGCATCGGAAAGGGTAAGTATTAATTCTATTGTGATGTCATAATACCCCACAACTACTAGTATAGGCAAAAAAGTGACACATTTATTCCATTTTATTTATTGAAAGAAATTAGGCTTAAACCAAAAATGACATGATGGCGGATTGCCTGTAAAGATGCCTTCTTTTTAATGTATTGATCTTCATGGAATAAAGTAAAATTCATCATATGGAAACCGGTGCCAGCATTCCTTTTTTCATGTTTGGCTTCCAGGCGGTGGCCTACCGCCACTGAGCACCTGACCGGATCCACTGATTGGAAGGAGGGGGGAGCTTTCTATTTCCCAATTTTCTCATTTGGCTCCAAAAATAACATGTCAATCAAGAAAACTGGTATAAAGGAGCATGGCATAGGTGACATTTCTTTGCCAGCATTCAACCTGTGTAAAGAAAAAAAAGAATATTAAACAGTGCAGTATACTATATCAGGTTCCTTTACTCGAGCTGACCAATGGTCAATAGGTCACTCAAATGAGCCCTTTTAACTGATTAAAGAGGGGTGGAGGGGGCTGTGGCCCTGATGAAAGAGCTGAAATGGGTTGTAGCCTTGTAGAAGGAGCCTGTGGTCCTGTGGAGAGAGCTGGAGGGGGCTATTGCCTTGGGGAAATGCCTATGGCCCTGTGGAAGGGACCTGTGGCCCTTTGAAAAAGGACTTTGGCCTTGTGGAGGGGGCTGTTTCCTTGTAAACGGAGCCTCTGTCCTTTTTGAGAGAGAGAGAGGGGGTTGTGGCCTTATGGAAAGGCTTATTGCATAGTGAAAGGGCCCTGTTGCCCTGTGGAGAGAGGTAAAGGTGGTTGTGGCCCTGTGTAAATGCCTGTACACCTGTAGAAGGAGACTGTGGCCCTGTTGAGAGTACCAGAGGGGGTTGTGGCCCTATTTAAAGGCCAGTAGCCCTGTAGAAAGGCCCCTTGGCCTTGATGAAGGGGCTTGTGCCCTGCAGACGAGCCCCGTGACTCTGTGGAGAGAGCTGGAGGGGATTTTGGCCATGTGGAAAGTGCATTTGGCCCTGTGGAGGGGAGCTATGGCCCTGTAAAGAGAGCTAGTTGTCCTGTGTAGAGAGTTGGAGGGGATTGTGGCCCTGTGGAAATGCTTGTGGCCCGGCAGAAGGAGCCAGTGGTCCTGTGGAGAGAGCTGAAGGGGTTGAGGCCCTGTGGAAAGGCCTGTGACCCTGTATAGGGGTCTGTGGCCCCGCAGAGGGTGCATGTGGCGATGTAAAGAGAGCTGGAGGGAGTTGTGGCCTGAGGAAAAGGCCATGTGGAGTTGGCTGGAAAGGCCTGTGGAAGGCTCTGGAGTAAGATTTGGGCCTATGAAGTCCTTTGCAGTAAACAACATGCAACATGATTGCCTGTGGAGAGAGCTGGAGGGGCTTGTGGCACTGTGGAAAGGCCTGTGGCCCAGTAGGAGCCTGTGGTCCTGTGGAGAGAGCTGAAAGTGTTGTGGCCCTGTGGAAAGGCCTGTGACCCTGTATAGGGGTCCGTTGCCCTGTGGAGAGAGCTGGAGGGGCTTGTGCCCTATGGAAATGACTATGGCCATGTAGAAAGGCCTTTTGGCCTTGAAGAGGGGGCTTGTGCCCTGCAGACGGGCCTTGTGTCTCTGTGGAGAGAGCTAAAGGGGGCTGTGGCCATGCAGAAAGTGCATTTGGCCCTGTGGAGGGGAGCTATGGCCCGGTAAAGAGAGCTTGTTGTCGTGTGGAGAAGAGTTGGAGGGGATTGTGGCCCTGGGGAAAGGCCTGTGACCCTGTATAGGGGTCCGTTGCCCTGGGGAGAGAGCTGGAGGGGCTCGTGCCCTATGGAAATGACTATGGCCATGTAGAAAGGCCTTTTGGCCTTGAAGAGGGGGCTTGTGCCCTGCAGACGGGCCTTGTGACTCTGTGGAGAGAGCTGTTGGGAGTTGTGGCCGTGTGGAAAGTGCATTTGGCCCTGTGGAGGTGAGCTATGGCCCTGTAAAGAGAGCTTCTTGTCCTGTGGAGAGAGCTGGAGGGTGTTGTGGCCCTGTGGAAATGTCTGTGGCCCTATGGATAGGCCCTTTAGCCTTGTGGAAGGGGCTGTGGCCCTCTGGTGAGAGCTGGAAGGAGTTGTGGGCTGTGGAAAAGTCTGTGGTCCTGTGGAGAGAGCTGAAGGGGTTGAGGTCCTGTGGAAAGGCCTGTGACCCTGTATAGGGGTCTGTGGCCCCGCAGAGGGGCATGTGGCGATGTAAAGAGAGCTGGAGGGAGTTGTGGCCTGCGGAAAAGGCCATGTGGAGTGGGCTGGAGGGGCCTGTGGAAGGGTCTGAAGTAAGATTTGGGCCTATGAAGTCCTTTTGCGGTAAACAACATGAAACATGATTGCCTGTGGAGAGAGCTGGAGGGACTTGTAGCACTGTGGAAAGGCCTGTGGCCGGGCTGGAGCCTGTGGTCATGTGGAAGAGCTGAAGGTGTTGTGGCCCTGTGGAAAGGCCTGTGACCCTGTATAGCGGTCCGTTGCCCTGTGGAGAGAGCTGGAGGGGCTCGTGCCCTATGGAAATGACTATGGCCATGTAGAAAGGCCTTTTGGCCTTGAAGAGGGGGCTTGTGCCCTGCAGACGGGCCTTGTGTCTCTGTGGAGAGAGCTAAAGGGGGCTGTGGCCGTGCAGAAAGTGCATTTGGCCCTGTGGAGGGGAGCTATGGCCCTGTAAAGAGAGCTTGTTGTCCTGTGGAGAAGAGTTGGAGGGGATTGTGGCCCTGTGGAAAGGCTTGTAGCCCGGCAGAAGGAGGCAGTGGTCCTGTGGAGAGAGCTGAAGGGGTTGAGGCCCTGTGGAAAGGCATGTGACCCTGTATAGGGGTCTGTGGCCCCGCAGAGGGTGCATGTGGCGATGTAAAGAGAGCTGGAGGGAGTTGTGGCCTGAGGAAAAGGCCATGTGGAGCGGGCTGGAGGGGCCTGTGGAAGGCTCTGGAGTAAGGTTTGGGCCTATGAAGTCCTCTGCAGTAAACAACATGCAACATGATTGCCTGTGGAGAGAGCTGAAGCTGTTGTGGCCCTGTGGAAAGGACTGTGACCCTGTACAGGGGTCCGTTGCCCTGTGGAGAGAGCTGGAGGTGCTCGTGCCCTATGGGAATGACTATGGCCATGTAGAAAGGCCTTTTGGCCTTGAAGAGGGGCTTGTGCCCTGCAGACGGGCCCTGTGACTCTGTGGAGAGGGCTGTTGGGAGTTGTGGCCGTGTGGAAAGTGCATTTGGCCCTGTGGAGGTGAGCTATGGCCCTGTAAAGAGAGCTTCTTGTCCTGTGGAGAGAGCTGGAGCGTGTTGTGGCCCTGTGGAAAGGTCTGTGGCCCTATGGATAGGCCCTTTAGCCTTGTGGAAGGGGCTGTGGCCCTGTGGTGAGAGCTGGAAGGAGTTGTGGGCTGTGGAAAAGCCTGTGGTCCTGTGGAGAGAGCTGAAGGGGTTGAGGCCCTGTGGAAAGGCCAGTGACCCTGTATAGGGGTCTGTGGCCCCGCAGAGGGGCATGTGGCGATGTAAAGAGAGCTGGAGGGAGTTGTGGCCTGAGGAAAAGGCCATGTGGAGCCGGCTGGAGGGGCCTGTGGAAGGCTCTGGAGTAAGATTTGGGCCTATGAAGTCCTTTGCAGTAAAAAACATGCAACATGATTGCCTGTGGAGAGAGCTAGAGGGGCTTGTGGCACTGTGGAAAGTCCTGTGGCTCAGTAGGAGCCTGTGGTCCTGTGGAGAGAGCTGAAGGTGTTGTGGTCACTCAATTGAGCCCTTTTAACTGATTAAAGGGGGGGCGGAGGAGGCTGTGGCCCTGATGAAAGAGCTCAAAGGGGTTGTAGTCTTGTAGAAGGAGCCTGTGGTCCTGTGGAGAGAGCTGGAGGGGGTTATTGCCTTGGGGAAATGCCTATGGCCCTGCGAAAGGGACCTGTGGCCCTTTGAAAAAGGCCTTTGGCCTTGTGGAGGGGGCTGTTGCCTTGTAAAGGGAGCCTCTGTCCTTTTTGAGAGAGACAGAGGGGGTTGTGGCCTTATGGAAAGGCCTATGACACAGTGAAAGGGCCCTGTCGCCTTGTGGAGAGAGGTGAAGGCGGATGTGGCCCTGTGTATATGCCTGTAAACCTGTAGAAGGAGCCTGCGGTTCTGTGGAGAGAGCTTGAGGGGGGTTATGGCCCTATGGAAATGACTATGGCCCTGTGGAATGGACCTATGGCCCTTTGCAAAGGGCCTTTGGCCTTGTGGAGGGGGCCCTTGCCCTGTAGAAGGAGCCTGTGGCCCTCTTGAGAGAGCCAGAGGAGGTTGTGGCACTATTTAAAGGCCAGTGGCCCTGTAGAAAGGCCCCTTGGCCTTGATGAAGGGGCTTGTGCCCTGCAGACGGGCCCCATGACTCTGTGTAGAGAGCTGGAGGGGGTTGTGGCCATGTGGAAAGTGCATTTGGCCCTGTGGAGGGGAGCTATGGCCCTGTAAAGAGAGCCTGTTGTCCTGTGGAATTGGAGGGGATTGTGGCCCTGTGGAAAGGCTTGTGGCCCGGCAGAAGGAGCCAGTGGTCCTGTGGAGAGAGCTGAAGGGGTTGAGGCCCTGTGGAGAGGCCTGTGACCCTGTATAGGGGTCTGTTGCCCCGCAGAGGGGCATGTGGCGATGTAAAGAGAGCTGGATGGAGTTGTGGCCTGTGGAAAAGGCCATGTGGAGCGTGCTGGAGGGGCCTGTGGAAGGCTCTGGAGTAAGATGGGGGCCTATGAAGTCCTTTGCAGTAAACATCTAAATTTTCAAGCTTCGTGTCCGATTTGCAACAGGGTTGACTCCAATGTTGCCGAACTGCAACAAAAATTGACTCTTGTTGCAAAAGTGCAACATGATTGCCTGTGGAGAGAGCTGGATGGTGCTTGTGGCACTGTGGAAAGACCTGTGGCCCGGTAGTAGCCTGTGGTCCTGTGGAGAGAGCTGAAGGTGTTGTGGCCCTGTGGAAAGGCCTGTGACCCTGTATAGGGGTCCGTTGCCCTGTGGAGAGAGCTGGAGGGGCTTGTGCCCTATGGAAATGACTATGGCCATGTAGAAAGGCCCTTTGGCCTTGAAGAGGGGGCTTGTGTCCTGCAGACGGGCCCTGTGTCTCTGTGGAGAGAGCTAAAGGGGGCTGTGGCCGTGCAGAAAGTGCATTTGGCCCTGTGGAGGGGAGCTATGGCTCTGTAAAGAGAGCTTGTTGTCCTGTGGAGAAGAGTTGGAGGGGATTGTGGCCCTGTGGAAATGCTTGTGGCCCGGCAGAAGGAGCCAGTGGTCCTGTGGAGAGAGCTGAAGGGGTTGAGGCCCTGTGGAAAGGCCTGTGACCCTGTATAGGGGTCTGTGGCCCCGCAGAGGGTGCATGTGGCGATGTAAAGAGAGCTGGAGGGAGTTGTGGCCTGAGGAAAAGGCCATGTGGAGCGGGCTGGAGGGGCCTGTGGAAGGCTCTGGAGTAAGATTTGGGCCTATGAAGTCCTTTGCAGTAAACAACATGCAACATGATTGCCTGTGGAGAGAGCTGGAGGGGCTTGTGGCACTGTGGAAAGGCCTGTGGCCCAGTAGGAGCCTGTGGTCCTGTGGAGAGAGCTGAAAGTGTTGTGGCCCTGTGGAAAGGCCTGTGACCCTGTATAGGGGTCCGTTGCCCTGTGGAGAGAGCTGGAGGGGCTTGTGCCCTATGGAAATGACTATGGCCATGTAGAAAGGCCTTTTGGCCTTGAAGAGGGGGCTTGTGCCCTGCAGACGGGCCTTGTGTCTCTGTGGAGAGAGCTAAAGGGGGCTGTGGCCATGCAGAAAGTGCATTTGGCCCTGTGGAGGGGAACTATGGCCCGGTAAAGAGAGCTTGTTGTCGTGTGGAGAAGAGTTGGAGGGGATTGTGGCCCTGGGGAAAGGCCTGTGACCCTGTATAGGGGTCCGTTGCCCTGTGGAGAGAGCTGGAGGGGCTCGTGCCCTATGGAAATGACTATGGCCATGTAGAAAGGCCTTTTGGCCTTGAAGAGGGGGCTTGTGCCCTGCAGACGGGCCTTGTGACTCTGTGGAGAGAGCTGTTGGGAGTTGTGGCCGTGTGGAAAGTGCATTTGGCCCTGTGGAGGTGAGCTATGGCCCTGTAAAGAGAGCTTCTTGTCCTGTGGAGAGAGCTGGAGGGTATTGTGGCCCTGTGGAAATGTCTGTGGCCCTATGGATAGGCCCTTTAGCCTTGTGGAAGGGGCTGTGGCCCTCTGGTGAGAGCTGGAAGGAGTTGTGGGCTGTGGAAAAGTCTGTGGTCCTGTGGAGAGAGCTGAAGGGGTTGAGGTCCTGTGGAAAGGCCTGTGACCCTGTATAGGGGTCTGTGGCCCCGCAGAGGGGCATGTGGCGATGTAAAGAGAGCTGGAGGGAGTTGTGGCCTGCGGAAAAGGCCATGTGGAGCGGGCTGGAGGGGCCTGTGGAAGGGTCTGAAGTAAGATTTGGGCCTATGAAGTCCTTTTGCGGTAAACAACATGAAACATGATTGCCTGTGGAGAGAGGTGGAGGGACTTGTAGCACTGTGGAAAGGCCTGTGGCCGGGCTGGAGCCTGTGGTCCTGTGGAAGAGCTGAAGGTGTTGTGGCCCTGTGGAAAGGCCTATGGCCCTGTGGAATGGACCTATGGCCCTTTCAAAGGGCCTTTGGCCTTGTGGAGGGGGCCCTTGCCCTGTAGAAGGAGCCTGTGGCCCTCTTGAGAGAGCCAGAGGAGGTTGTGGCACTATTTAAAGGCCAGTGGCCCTGTAGAAAGGCCCCTTGGCCTTGATGAAGGGGCTTGTGCCCTGCAGACGGGCCCCATGACTCTGTGTAGAGAGCTGGAGGGGGTTGTGGCCATGTGGAAAGTGCATTTGGCCCTGTGGAGGGGAGCTATGGCCCTGTAAAGAGAGCCTGTTGTCCTGTGGAATTGGAGGGGATTGTGGCCCTGTGGAAAGGCTTGTGGCCCGGCAGAAGGAGCCAGTGGTCCTGTGGAGAGAGCTGAAGGGGTTGAGGCCCTGTGGAGAGGCCTGTGACCCTGTATAGGGGTCTGTTGCCCCGCAGAGGGGCATGTGGCGATGTAAAGAGAGCTGGATGGAGTTGTGGCCTGTGGAAAAGGCCATGTGGAGCGTGCTGGAGGGGCCTGTGGAAGGCTCTGGAGTAAGATGAAGGCCTATGAAGTCCTTTGCAGTAAACATCTAAATTTTCAAGCTTCGTGTCCGATTTGCAACAGGGTTGACTCCAATGTTGCCGAACTGCAACAAAAATTGACTCTTGTTGCAAAAGTGCAACATGATTGCCTGTGGAGAGAGCTGGATGGTGCTTGTGGCACTGTGGAAAGACCTGTGGCCCGGTAGTAGCCTGTGGTCCTGTGGAGAGAGCTGAAGGTGTTGTGGCCCTGTGGAAAGGCCTGTGACCCTGTATAGGGGTCCGTTGCCCTGTGGAGAGAGCTGGAGGGGCTTGTGCCCTATGGAAATGACTATGGCCATGTAGAAAGGCCCTTTGGCCTTGAAGAGGGGGCTTGTGTCCTGCAGACGGGCCCTGTGTCTCTGTGGAGAGAGCTAAAGGGGGCTGTGGCCGTGCAGAAAGTGCATTTGGCCCTGTGGAGGGGAGTTATGGCTCTGTAAAGAGAGCTTGTTGTCCTGTGGAGAAGAGTTGGAGGGGATTGTGGCCCTGTGGAAATGCTTGTGGCCCGGCAGAAGGAGCCAGTGGTCCTGTGGAGAGAGCTGAAGGGGTTGAGGCCCTGTGGAAAGGCCTGTGACCCTGTATAGGGGTCTGTGGCCCCGCAGAGGGTGCATGTGGCGATGTAAAGAGAGCTGGAGGGAGTTGTGGCCTGAGGAAAAGGCCATGTGGAGTGGGCTGGAAAGGCCTGTGGAAGGCTCTGGAGTAAGATTTGGGCCTATGAAGTCCTTTGCAGTAAACAACATGCAACATGATTGCCTGTGGAGAGAGCTGAAGCTGTTGTGGCCCTGTGGAAAGGACTGTGACCCTGTACAGGGGTCCGTTGCCCTGTGGAGAGAGCTGGAGGTGCTCGTGCCCTATGGGAATGACTATGGCCATGTAGAAAGGCCTTTTGGCCTTGAAGAGGGGCTTGTGCCCTGCAGACGGGCCCTGTGACTCTGTGGAGAGGGCTGTTGGGAGTTGTGGCCGTGTGGAAAGTGCATTTGGCCCTGTGGAGGTGAGCTATGGCCCTGTAAAGAGAGCTTCTTGTCCTGTGGAGAGAGCTGGAGGGTGTTTTGGCCCTGTGGAAAGGTCTGTGGCCCTATGGATAGGCCCTTTAGCCTTGTGGAAAGGGCTGTGGCCCTGTGGTGAGAGCTGGAAGGAGCTGTGGGCTGTGGAAAAGCCTGTGGTCCTGTGGAGACAGCTGAAGGGGTTGAGGCCCTGTGGAAAGGCCTGTGACCCTGTATAGGGGTCTGTGGCCCCGCAGAGGGGCATGTGGCGATGTAAAGAGAGCTGGAGGGAGTTGTGGCCTGAGGAAAAGGCCATGTGGAGCGGGCTGGAGAGGCCTGTGGAAGGCTCTGGGGTAAGATTTGAGCCTATGAAGTCCTTTGCAGTAAACAACATGCAACATGATTGCCTGTGGAGAGAGCTGGAGGGGCTTGTGGCACTGTGGAAAGGCCTGTGGCCCAGTAGGAGCCTGTGGTCCTGTGGAGAGAGCTGAAGGTGTTGTGGCCCTGTGGAAAGGCCTGTGATCCTGTATAGGGGTCCGTTGCTCTGTGGAGAGAGCTGGAGGGGCTCGTGCCCTATGGAAATGACTATGGCCATGTAGAAAGGCCTTTTGGCCTTGAAGAGGGGGCTTGTGCCCTGCAGACGGGCCCTGTGACTCTGTGGAGAGAGCTCTTGGGAGTTGTGGCCGTGTGGAAAGTGCATTTGGCCATGTGGAGGTGAGCTATGGCCCTGTAAAGAGAGCTTCTTGTCCTGTGGAGAGAGCTGGAGGGTGTTGTGGCCCTGTGGAAAGGTCTGTGGCCCTATGGATAGGCCCTTTAGCCTTGTGGAAGGGGCTGTGGCCCTGTGGTGAGAGCTGGAAAGAGTTGTGGGCTGTGGAAAAGCCTGTGGTCCTGTGGAGACAGCTGAAGGGGTTGAGGCCCTGTGGAAAGGCCTGTGACCCTGTATAGGGGTCTGTGGCCCCGCAGAGGGGCATGTGGCGATGTAAAGAGAGCTGGAGGGAGTTGTGGCCTGAGGAAAAGGCCATGTGGAGCGGGCTGGAGAGGCCTGTGGAAGGCTCTGGAGTAAGCTTTGGGCCTATGAAGTCCTTTGCAGTAAACAACATGCAACATGATTGCCTGTGGAGAGAGCTGGAGGGGCTTGAGGCCCTGTGGAAAGGCCTGTGACCCTGTATAGGGGTCCGTTGCCCTGTGGAGAGAGCTGGAGGGGCTCGTGCCCTATGGAAATGACTATGGCCATGTAGAAAGGCCTTTTGGCCTTGAAGAGGGGGCTTGTGCCCTGCAGACAGGCCTTGTGTCTCTGTGGAGAGAGCTAAAGGGGGCTGTGGCCGTGCAGAAAGTGCATTTGGCCCTGTGGAGGGGAGCTATGGCCCGGTAAAGAGAGCTTGTTGTCCTGTGGAGAAGAGTTGGAGGGGATTGTGGCCCTGTGGAATGGCCTGTGACCCTGTATAGGGGTCTGTGGCCCCGCAGAGGGGCATGTGGCGATGTAAAGAGAGCTGGAGGGAGTTGTGGCCTGCGGAAAAGGCCATGTGGAGCAGGCTGGAGGGGCCTGTGGAAGGCTCTGGAGTAAGATTTGGGCCTATGAAGTCCTTTGCAGTAAAAAACATGCAACATGATTGCTTGTGGAGAGAGCTAGAGGGGCTTGTGGCACTGTGGAAAGTCCTGTGGCTCAGTAGGAGCCTGTGGTCCTGTGGAGAGAGCTGAAGGTGTTGTGGTCACTCAATTGAGCCCTTTTAACTGATTAAAGGGGGGCGGAGGAGGCTGTGGCTCTGATGAAAGAGCTCAAAGGGGTTGTAGTCTTGTAGAAGGAGCCTGTGGTCCTGTGGAGAGAGCTGGAGGGGGTTATTGCCTTGGGGAAATGCCTATGGCCCTGCGAAAGGGACCTGTGGCCCTTTGAAAAAGGCCTTTGGCCTTGTGGAGGGGGCTGTTGCCTTGTAAATGGAGCCTCTGTCCTTTTTGAGAGAGACAGAGGGGGTTGTGGCCTTATGGAAAGGCCTATGACACAGTGAAAGGGCCCTGTCGCCTTGTGGAGAGAGGTGAAGGCGGATGTGGCCCTGTGTATATGCCTGTAAACCTGTAGAAGGAGCCTGCGGTTCTGTGGAGAGAGCTTGAGGGGGGTTATGGCCCTATGGAAATGACTATGGCCCTGTGGAATGGACCTATGGCCCTTTGCAAAGGGCCTTTGGCCTTGTGGAGGGGGCCCTTGCCCTGTAGAAGGAGCCTGTGGCCCTCTTGAGAGAGCCAGAGGAGGTTGTGGCACTATTTAAAGGCCAGTGGCCCTGTAGAAAGGCCCCTTGGCCTTGATGAAGGGGCTTGTGCCCTGCAGACGGGCCCCATGACTCTGTGTAGAGAGCTGGAGGGGGTTGTGGCCATGTGGAAAGTGCATTTGCCCCTGTGGATGGGAGCTATGGCCCTGTAAAGAGAGCCTGTTGTCCTGTGGAATTGGAGGGGATTGTGGCCCTGTGGAAAGGCTTGTGGCCCGGCAGAAGGAGCCAGTGGTCCTGTGGAGAGAGCTGAAGGGGTTGAGGCCCTGTGGAGAGGCCTGTGACCCTGTATAGGGGTCTGTTGCCCCGCAGAGGGGCCTGTGGCGATGTAAAGAGAGCTGGATGGAGTTGTGGCCTGTGGAAAAGGCCATGTGGAGCGTGTTGGAGGGGCCTGTGGAAGGCTCTGGAGTAAGATGGGGGCCTATGAAGTCCTTTGCAGTAAACATCTAAATTTTCAAGCTTCGTGTCCGATTTGCAACAGGGTTGACACCAATGTTGCCGAACTGCAACAAAAATAGACTCTTGTTGCAAAAGTGCAACATGATTGCCTGTGGAGAGAGCTGGATGGTGCTTGTGGCACTGTGGAAAGACCTGTGGCCCGGTAGTAGCCTGTGGTCCTGTGGAGAGAGCTGAAGGTGTTGTGGCCCTGTGGAAAGGCCTGTGACCCTGTATAGGGGTCCGTTGCCCTGTGGAGAGAGCTGGAGGGGCTTGTGCCCTATGGAAATGACTATGGCCATGTAGAAAGGCCCTTTGGCCTTGAAGAGGGGGCTTGTGTCCTGCAGACGGGCCCTGTGTCTCTGTGGAGAGAGCTAAAGGGGGCTGTGGCCGTGCAGAAAGTGCATTTGGCCCCGTGGAGGGGAGCTATGGCTCTGTAAAGAGAGCTTGTTGTCCTGTGGAGAAGAGTTGGAGGGGATTGTGGCCCTGTGGAAATGCTTGTGGCCCGGCAGAAGGAGCCAGTGGTCCTGTGGAGAGAGCTGAAGGGGTTGAGGCCCTGTGGAAAGGCCTGTGACCCTGTATAGGGGTCTGTGGCCCCGCAGAGGGGCATGTGGCGATGTAAAGAGAGCTGGAGGGAGTTGTGGCCCTGTGGAAAGGTCTGTGGCCCTATGGATAGGCCCTTTAGCCTTGTGGAAGGGGCTGTGGCCCTGTGGTGAGAGCTGGAAAGAGTTGTGGGCTGTGGAAAAGCCTGTGGTCCTGTGGAGACAGCTGAAGGGGTTGAGGCCCTGTGGAAAGGCCTGTGACCCTGTATAGGGGTCTGTGGCCCCGCAGAGGGGCATGTGGCAATGTAAAGAGAGCTGGAGGGAGTTGTGGCCTGAGGAAAAGGCCATGTGGAGCGGGCTGGAGAGGCCTGTGGAAGGCTCTGGAGTAAGATTTGGGCCTATGAAGTCCTTTGCAGTAAACAACATGCAACATGATTGCCTGTGGATAGAGTTGGAGGGGCTTGTGGCCCTTTGGAAAGGCCTGTGACCCTGTATAGGGGTCCATTGCCCTGTGGAGAGAGCTGGAGGGGCTCGTGCCCTATGGAAATGACTATGGCCATGTAGAAAGGCCTTTTGGCCTTGAAGAGGGGGCTTGTGCCCTGCAGACGGGCCTTGTGTCTCTGTGGAGAGAGCTAAAGGGGGCTGTGGCCGTGCAGAAAGTGCATTTGGCCCTGTGGAGGGGAGCTATGGCCCGGTAAAGAGAGCTTGTTGTCCTGTGGAGAAGAGTTGGAGGGGATTGTGGCCCTGTGGAATGGCCTGTGACCCTGTATAGGGGTCTGTGGCCCCGCAGAGGGGCATGTGGCGATGTAAAGAGAGCTGGAGGGAGTTGTGGCCTGCGGAAAAGGCCATGTGGAGCGGGCTGGAGGGGCCTGTGGAAGGGTCTAAAGTAAGATTTGGGCCTATGAAGTCCTTTTGCGGTAAACAACATGCAACATGATTGCCTGTGGAGAGAGCTGGAGGGACTCGTAGCACTGTGGAAAGGCCTGTGGCCGGGTAGGAGCCTGTGGTCCTGTGGAGAGAGCTGAATGTGTTGTGGCCCTGTGGAAAGGATTTTTAAGCGCAGCAGAAAAGCTGCGTAAAAATCTACAGCATGGGCATTAACATTGCGGAATGCCACTGAGTTCCATGGGGTGCAGATTATCAAGTGTTTCACAAGCGTTTCCGCTGCGTAAATTACGCAACATATACGCTTGTAAATCGCTACGTGGGCACGAAGCCTGAGGCTGTGTTCACACACCACCCGGTCCGGAGGAGAAGTGATGTCACAGAGGTGGAAGAAGAATCCTGTTCCTCCTCCCCTTTGTGACATGTCTGCCAGCCCCCATTTCATTTTGTAATGTATTACTATACAGTACGAAATCAAAATTAAATAAATACAGATGTATTAAAAATAATAAAGAATTAATACTTACCCTTTCAGACGCCTTTTCGGTCTATCCGGTGCAGAGCCAAAGCCACGTCCTGAGCGACAGGACCTTCCATGATGTCACATGAAGGTCCTGTCGGTTGGTATTTGGCCTTGGTTCTGCACCGGATAGCCCTAAAAGGCATCGGAAAGGGTAAGTATTAATTCTATTGTGATGTCATAATACCCCACAACTACTAGTATAGGCAAAAAAGTGACACATTTATTCCATTTTATTTATTGAAAGAAATTAGGCTTAAACCAAAAATGACATGATGGCGGATTGCCTGTAAAGATGCCTTCTTTTTAATGTATTGATCTTCATGGAATAAAGTAAAATTCATCATATGGAAACCGGTGCCAGCATTCCTTTTTTCATGTTTGGCTTCCAGGCGGTGGCCTACCGCCACTGAGCACCTGACCGGATCCACTGATTGGAAGGAGGGGGGAGCTTTCTATTTCCCAATTTTCTCATTTGGCTCCAAAAATAACATGTCAATCAAGAAAACTGGTATAAAGGAGCATGGCATAGGTGACATTTCTTTGCCAGCATTCAACCTGTGTAAAGAAAAAAAAGAATATTAAACAGTGCAGTATACTATATCAGGTTCCTTTACTCGAGCTGACCAATGGTCAATAGGTCACTCAAATGAGCCCTTTTAACTGATTAAAGAGGGGTGGAGGGGGCTGTGGCCCTGATGAAAGAGCTGAAATGGGTTGTAGCCTTGTAGAAGGAGCCTGTGGTCCTGTGGAGAGAGCTGGAGGGGGCTATTGCCTTGGGGAAATGCCTATGGCCCTGTGGAAGGGACCTGTGGCCCTTTGAAAAAGGACTTTGGCCTTGTGGAGGGGGCTGTTTCCTTGTAAACGGAGCCTCTGTCCTTTTTGAGAGAGAGAGAGGGGGTTGTGGCCTTATGGAAAGGCTTATTGCATAGTGAAAGGGCCCTGTTGCCCTGTGGAGAGAGGTAAAGGTGGTTGTGGCCCTGTGTAAATGCCTGTACACCTGTAGAAGGAGACTGTGGCCCTGTTGAGAGTACCAGAGGGGGTTGTGGCCCTATTTAAAGGCCAGTAGCCCTGTAGAAAGGCCCCTTGGCCTTGATGAAGGGGCTTGTGCCCTGCAGACGAGCCCCGTGACTCTGTGGAGAGAGCTGGAGGGGATTTTGGCCATGTGGAAAGTGCATTTGGCCCTGTGGAGGGGAGCTATGGCCCTGTAAAGAGAGCTAGTTGTCCTGTGTAGAGAGTTGGAGGGGATTGTGGCCCTGTGGAAATGCTTGTGGCCCGGCAGAAGGAGCCAGTGGTCCTGTGGAGAGAGCTGAAGGGGTTGAGGCCCTGTGGAAAGGCCTGTGACCCTGTATAGGGGTCTGTGGCCCCGCAGAGGGTGCATGTGGCGATGTAAAGAGAGCTGGAGGGAGTTGTGGCCTGAGGAAAAGGCCATGTGGAGTTGGCTGGAAAGGCCTGTGGAAGGCTCTGGAGTAAGATTTGGGCCTATGAAGTCCTTTGCAGTAAACAACATGCAACATGATTGCCTGTGGAGAGAGCTGGAGGGGCTTGTGGCACTGTGGAAAGGCCTGTGGCCCAGTAGGAGCCTGTGGTCCTGTGGAGAGAGCTGAAAGTGTTGTGGCCCTGTGGAAAGGCCTGTGACCCTGTATAGGGGTCCGTTGCCCTGTGGAGAGAGCTGGAGGGGCTTGTGCCCTATGGAAATGACTATGGCCATGTAGAAAGGCCTTTTGGCCTTGAAGAGGGGGCTTGTGCCCTGCAGACGGGCCTTGTGTCTCTGTGGAGAGAGCTAAAGGGGGCTGTGGCCATGCAGAAAGTGCATTTGGCCCTGTGGAGGGGAGCTATGGCCCGGTAAAGAGAGCTTGTTGTCGTGTGGAGAAGAGTTGGAGGGGATTGTGGCCCTGGGGAAAGGCCTGTGACCCTGTATAGGGGTCCGTTGCCCTGGGGAGAGAGCTGGAGGGGCTCGTGCCCTATGGAAATGACTATGGCCATGTAGAAAGGCCTTTTGGCCTTGAAGAGGGGGCTTGTGCCCTGCAGACGGGCCTTGTGACTCTGTGGAGAGAGCTGTTGGGAGTTGTGGCCGTGTGGAAAGTGCATTTGGCCCTGTGGAGGTGAGCTATGGCCCTGTAAAGAGAGCTTCTTGTCCTGTGGAGAGAGCTGGAGGGTGTTGTGGCCCTGTGGAAATGTCTGTGGCCCTATGGATAGGCCCTTTAGCCTTGTGGAAGGGGCTGTGGCCCTCTGGTGAGAGCTGGAAGGAGTTGTGGGCTGTGGAAAAGTATGTGGTCCTGTGGAGAGAGCTGAAGGGGTTGAGGTCCTGTGGAAAGGCCTGTGACCCTGTATAGGGGTCTGTGGCCCCGCAGAGGGGCATGTGGCGATGTAAAGAGAGCTGGAGGGAGTTGTGGCCTGCGGAAAAGGCCATGTGGAGTGGGCTGGAGGGGCCTGTGGAAGGGTCTGAAGTAAGATTTGGGCCTATGAAGTCCTTTTGCGGTAAACAACATGAAACATGATTGCCTGTGGAGAGAGCTGGAGGGACTTGTAGCACTGTGGAAAGGCCTGTGGCCGGGCTGGAGCCTGTGGTCATGTGGAAGAGCTGAAGGTGTTGTGGCCCTGTGGAAAGGCCTGTGACCCTGTATAGCGGTCCGTTGCCCTGTGGAGAGAGCTGGAGGGGCTCGTGCCCTATGGAAATGACTATGGCCATGTAGAAAGGCCTTTTGGCCTTGAAGAGGGGGCTTGTGCCCTGCAGATGGGCCTTGTGTCTCTGTGGAGAGAGCTAAAGGGGGCTGTGGCCGTGCAGAAAGTGCATTTGGCCCTGTGGAGGGGAGCTATGGCCCTGTAAAGAGAGCTTGTTGTCCTGTGGAGAAGAGTTGGAGGGGATTGTGGCCCTGTGGAAAGGCTTGTAGCCCGGCAGAAGGAGGCAGTGGTCCTGTGGAGAGAGCTGAAGGGGTTGAGGCCCTGTGGAAAGGCATGTGACCCTGTATAGGGGTCTGTGGCCCCGCAGAGGGTGCATGTGGCGATGTAAAGAGAGCTGGAGGGAGTTGTGGCCTGAGGAAAAGGCCATGTGGAGCGGGCTGGAGGGGCCTGTGGAAGGCTCTGGAGTAAGGTTTGGGCCTATGAAGTCCTCTGCAGTAAACAACATGCAACATGATTGCCTGTGGAGAGAGCTGAAGCTGTTGTGGCCCTGTGGAAAGGACTGTGACCCTGTACAGGGGTCCGTTGCCCTGTGGAGAGAGCTGGAGGTGCTCGTGCCCTATGGGAATGACTATGGCCATGTAGAAAGGCCTTTTGGCCTTGAAGAGGGGCTTGTGCCCTGCAGACGGGCCCTGTGACTCTGTGGAGAGGGCTGTTGGGAGTTGTGGCCGTGTGGAAAGTGCATTTGGCCCTGTGGAGGTGAGCTATGGCCCTGTAAAGAGAGCTTCTTGTCCTGTGGAGAGAGCTGGAGCGTGTTGTGGCCCTGTGGAAAGGTCTGTGGCCCTATGGATAGGCCCTTTAGCCTTGTGGAAGGGGCTGTGGCCCTGTGGTGAGAGCTGGAAGGAGTTGTGGGCTGTGGAAAAGCCTGTGGTCCTGTGGAGAGAGCTGAAGGGGTTGAGGCCCTGTGGAAAGGCCAGTGACCCTGTATAGGGGTCTGTGGCCCCGCAGAGGGGCATGTGGCGATGTAAAGAGAGCTGGAGGGAGTTGTGGCCTGAGGAAAAGGCCATGTGGAGCCGGCTGGAGGGGCCTGTGGAAGGCTCTGGAGTAAGATTTGGGCCTATGAAGTCCTTTGCAGTAAAAAACATGCAACATGATTGCCTGTGGAGAGAGCTAGAGGGGCTTGTGGCACTGTGGAAAGTCCTGTGGCTCAGTAGGAGCCTGTGGTCCTGTGGAGAGAGCTGAAGGTGTTGTGGTCACTCAATTGAGCCCTTTTAACTGATTAAAGGGGGGGCGGAGGAGGCTGTGGCCCTGATGAAAGAGCTCAAAGGGGTTGTAGTCTTGTAGAAGGAGCCTGTGGTCCTGTGGAGAGAGCTGGAGGGGGTTATTGCCTTGGGGAAATGCCTATGGCCCTGCGAAAGGGACCTGTGGCCCTTTGAAAAAGGCCTTTGGCCTTGTGGAGGGGGCTGTTGCCTTGTAAAGGGAGCCTCTGTCCTTTTTGAGAGAGACAGAGGGGGTTGTGGCCTTATGGAAAGGCCTATGACACAGTGAAAGGGCCCTGTCGCCTTGTGGAGAGAGGTGAAGGCGGATGTGGCCCTGTGTATATGCCTGTAAACCTGTAGAAGGAGCCTGCGGTTCTGTGGAGAGAGCTTGAGGGGGGTTATGGCCCTATGGAAATGACTATGGCCCTGTGGAATGGACCTATGGCCCTTTGCAAAGGGCCTTTGGCCTTGTGGAGGGGGCCCTTGCCCTGTAGAAGGAGCCTGTGGCCCTCTTGAGAGAGCCAGAGGAGGTTGTGGCACTATTTAAAGGCCAGTGGCCCTGTAGAAAGGCCCCTTGGCCTTGATGAAGGGGCTTGTGCCCTGCAGACGGGCCCCATGACTCTGTGTAGAGAGCTGGAGGGGGTTGTGGCCATGTGGAAAGTGCATTTGGCCCTGTGGAGGGGAGCTATGGCCCTGTAAAGAGAGCCTGTTGTCCTGTGGAATTGGAGGGGATTGTGGCCCTGTGGAAAGGCTTGTGGCCCGGCAGAAGGAGCCAGTGGTCCTGTGGAGAGAGCTGAAGGGGTTGAGGCCCTGTGGAGAGGCCTGTGACCCTGTATAGGGGTCTGTTGCCCCGCAGAGGGGCATGTGGCGATGTAAAGAGAGCTGGATGGAGTTGTGGCCTGTGGAAAAGGCCATGTGGAGCGTGCTGGAGGGGCCTGTGGAAGGCTCTGGAGTAAGATGGGGGCCTATGAAGTCCTTTGCAGTAAACATCTAAATTTTCAAGCTTCGTGTCCGATTTGCAACAGGGTTGACTCCAATGTTGCCGAACTGCAACAAAAATTGACTCTTGTTGCAAAAGTGCAACATGATTGCCTGTGGAGAGAGCTGGATGGTGCTTGTGGCACTGTGGAAAGACCTGTGGCCCGGTAGTAGCCTGTGGTCCTGTGGAGAGAGCTGAAGGTGTTGTGGCCCTGTGGAAAGGCCTGTGACCCTGTATAGGGGTCCGTTGCCCTGTGGAGAGAGCTGGAGGGGCTTGTGCCCTATGGAAATGACTATGGCCATGTAGAAAGGCCCTTTGGCCTTGAAGAGGGGGCTTGTGTCCTGCAGACGGGCCCTGTGTCTCTGTGGAGAGAGCTAAAGGGGGCTGTGGCCGTGCAGAAAGTGCATTTGGCCCTGTGGAGGGGAGCTATGGCTCTGTAAAGAGAGCTTGTTGTCCTGTGGAGAAGAGTTGGAGGGGATTGTGGCCCTGTGGAAATGCTTGTGGCCCGGCAGAAGGAGCCAGTGGTCCTGTGGAGAGAGCTGAAGGGGTTGAGGCCCTGTGGAAAGGCCTGTGACCCTGTATAGGGGTCTGTGGCCCCGCAGAGGGTGCATGTGGCGATGTAAAGAGAGCTGGAGGGAGTTGTGGCCTGAGGAAAAGGCCATGTGGAGCGGGCTGGAGGGGCCTGTGGAAGGCTCTGGAGTAAGATTTGGGCCTATGAAGTCCTTTGCAGTAAACAACATGCAACATGATTGCCTGTGGAGAGAGCTGGAGGGGCTTGTGGCACTGTGGAAAGGCCTGTGGCCCAGTAGGAGCCTGTGGTCCTGTGGAGAGAGCTGAAAGTGTTGTGGCCCTGTGGAAAGGCCTGTGACCCTGTATAGGGGTCCGTTGCCCTGTGGAGAGAGCTGGAGGGGCTTGTGCCCTATGGAAATGACTATGGCCATGTAGAAAGGCCTTTTGGCCTTGAAGAGGGGGCTTGTGCCCTGCAGACGGGCCTTGTGTCTCTGTGGAGAGAGCTAAAGGGGGCTGTGGCCATGCAGAAAGTGCATTTGGCCCTGTGGAGGGGAACTATGGCCCGGTAAAGAGAGCTTGTTGTCGTGTGGAGAAGAGTTGGAGGGGATTGTGGCCCTGGGGAAAGGCCTGTGACCCTGTATAGGGGTCCGTTGCCCTGTGGAGAGAGCTGGAGGGGCTCGTGCCCTATGGAAATGACTATGGCCATGTAGAAAGGCCTTTTGGCCTTGAAGAGGGGGCTTGTGCCCTGCAGACGGGCCTTGTGACTCTGTGGAGAGAGCTGTTGGGAGTTGTGGCCGTGTGGAAAGTGCATTTGGCCCTGTGGAGGTGAGCTATGGCCCTGTAAAGAGAGCTTCTTGTCCTGTGGAGAGAGCTGGAGGGTATTGTGGCCCTGTGGAAATGTCTGTGGCCCTATGGATAGGCCCTTTAGCCTTGTGGAAGGGGCTGTGGCCCTCTGGTGAGAGCTGGAAGGAGTTGTGGGCTGTGGAAAAGTCTGTGGTCCTGTGGAGAGAGCTGAAGGGGTTGAGGTCCTGTGGAAAGGCCTGTGACCCTGTATAGGGGTCTGTGGCCCCGCAGAGGGGCATGTGGCGATGTAAAGAGAGCTGGAGGGAGTTGTGGCCTGCGGAAAAGGCCATGTGGAGCGGGCTGGAGGGGCCTGTGGAAGGGTCTGAAGTAAGATTTGGGCCTATGAAGTCCTTTTGCGGTAAACAACATGAAACATGATTGCCTGTGGAGAGAGGTGGAGGGACTTGTAGCACTGTGGAAAGGCCTGTGGCCGGGCTGGAGCCTGTGGTCCTGTGGAAGAGCTGAAGGTGTTGTGGCCCTGTGGAAAGGCCTATGGCCCTGTGGAATGGACCTATGGCCCTTTCAAAGGGCCTTTGGCCTTGTGGAGGGGGCCCTTGCCCTGTAGAAGGAGCCTGTGGCCCTCTTGAGAGAGCCAGAGGAGGTTGTGGCACTATTTAAAGGCCAGTGGCCCTGTAGAAAGGCCCCTTGGCCTTGATGAAGGGGCTTGTGCCCTGCAGACGGGCCCCATGACTCTGTGTAGAGAGCTGGAGGGGGTTGTGGCCATGTGGAAAGTGCATTTGGCCCTGTGGAGGGGAGCTATGGCCCTGTAAAGAGAGCCTGTTGTCCTGTGGAATTGGAGGGGATTGTGGCCCTGTGGAAAGGCTTGTGGCCCGGCAGAAGGAGCCAGTGGTCCTGTGGAGAGAGCTGAAGGGGTTGAGGCCCTGTGGAGAGGCCTGTGACCCTGTATAGGGGTCTGTTGCCCCGCAGAGGGGCATGTGGCGATGTAAAGAGAGCTGGATGGAGTTGTGGCCTGTGGAAAAGGCCATGTGGAGCGTGCTGGAGGGGCCTGTGGAAGGCTCTGGAGTAAGATGAAGGCCTATGAAGTCCTTTGCAGTAAACATCTAAATTTTCAAGCTTCGTGTCCGATTTGCAACAGGGTTGACTCCAATGTTGCCGAACTGCAACAAAAATTGACTCTTGTTGCAAAAGTGCAACATGATTGCCTGTGGAGAGAGCTGGATGGTGCTTGTGGCACTGTGGAAAGACCTGTGGCCCGGTAGTAGCCTGTGGTCCTGTGGAGAGAGCTGAAGGTGTTGTGGCCCTGTGGAAAGGCCTGTGACCCTGTATAGGGGTCCGTTGCCCTGTGGAGAGAGCTGGAGGGGCTTGTGCCCTATGGAAATGACTATGGCCATGTAGAAAGGCCCTTTGGCCTTGAAGAGGGGGCTTGTGTCCTGCAGACGGGCCCTATGTCTCTGTGGAGAGAGCTAAAGGGGGCTGTGGCCGTGCAGAAAGTGCATTTGGCCCTGTGGAGGGGAGTTATGGCTCTGTAAAGAGAGCTTGTTGTCCTGTGGAGAAGAGTTGGAGGGGATTGTGGCCCTGTGGAAATGCTTGTGGCCCGGCAGAAGGAGCCAGTGGTCCTGTGGAGAGAGCTGAAGGGGTTGAGGCCCTGTGGAAAGGCCTGTGACCCTGTATAGGGGTCTGTGGCCCCGCAGAGGGTGCATGTGGCGATGTAAAGAGAGCTGGAGGGAGTTGTGGCCTGAGGAAAAGGCCATGTGGAGTGGGCTGGAAAGGCCTGTGGAAGGCTCTGGAGTAAGATTTGGGCCTATGAAGTCCTTTGCAGTAAACAACATGCAACATGATTGCCTGTGGAGAGAGCTGAAGCTGTTGTGGCCCTGTGGAAAGGACTGTGACCCTGTACAGGGGTCCGTTGCCCTGTGGAGAGAGCTGGAGGTGCTCGTGCCCTATGGGAATGACTATGGCCATGTAGAAAGGCCTTTTGGCCTTGAAGAGGGGCTTGTGCCCTGCAGACGGGCCCTGTGACTCTGTGGAGAGGGCTGTTGGGAGTTGTGGCCGTGTGGAAAGTGCATTTGGCCCTGTGGAGGTGAGCTATGGCCCTGTAAAGAGAGCTTCTTGTCCTGTGGAGAGAGCTGGAGCGTGTTGTGGCCCTGTGGAAAGGTCTGTGGCCCTATGGATAGGCCCTTTAGCCTTGTGGAAGGGGCTGTGGCCCTGTGGTGAGAGCTGGAAGGAGTTGTGGGCTGTGGAAAAGCCTGTGGTCCTGTGGAGAGAGCTGAAGGGGTTGAGGCCCTGTGGAAAGGCCAGTGACCCTGTATAGGGGTCTGTGGCCCCGCAGAGGGGCATGTGGCGATGTAAAGAGAGCTGGAGGGAGTTGTGGCCTGAGGAAAAGGCCATGTGGAGCCGGCTGGAGGGGCCTGTGGAAGGCTCTGGAGTAAGATTTGGGCCTATGAAGTCCTTTGCAGTAAAAAACATGCAACATGATTGCCTGTGGAGAGAGCTAGAGGGGCTTGTGGCACTGTGGAAAGTCCTGTGGCTCAGTAGGAGCCTGTGGTCCTGTGGAGAGAGCTGAAGGTGTTGTGGTCACTCAATTGAGCCCTTTTAACTGATTAAAGGGGGGCGGAGGAGGCTGTGGCCCTGATGAAAGAGCTCAAAGGGGTTGTAGTCTTGTAGAAGGAGCCTGTGGTCCTGTGGAGAGAGCTGGAGGGGGTTATTGCCTTGGGGAAATGCCTATGGCCCTGCGAAAGGGACCTGTGGCCCTTTGAAAAAGGCCTTTGGCCTTGTGGAGGGGGCTGTTGCCTTGTAAAGGGAGCCTCTGTCCTTTTTGAGAGAGACAGAGGGGGTTGTGGCCTTATGGAAAGGCCTATGACACAGTGAAAGGGCCCTGTCGCCTTGTGGAGAGAGGTGAAGGCAGATGTGGCCCTGTGTATATGCCTGTAAACCTGTAGAAGGAGCCTGCGGTTCTGTGGAGAGAGCTTGAGGGGGGTTATGGCCCTATGGAAATGACTATGGCCCTGTGGAATGGACCTATGGCCCTTTGCAAAGGGCCTTTGGCCTTGTGGAGGGGGCCCTTGCCCTGTAGAAGGAGCCTGTGGCCCTCTTGAGAGAGCCAGAGGAGGTTGTGGCACTATTTAAAGGCCAGTGGCCCTGTAGAAAGGCCCCTTGGCCTTGATGAAGGGGCTTGTGCCCTGCAGACGGGCCCCATGACTCTGTGTAGAGAGCTGGAGGGGGTTGTGGCCATGTGGAAAGTGCATTTGGCCCTGTGGAGGGGAGCTATGGCCCTGTAAAGAGAGCCTGTTGTCCTGTGGAATTGGAGGGGATTGTGGCCCTGTGGAAAGGCTTGTGGCCCGGCAGAAGGAGCCAGTGGTCCTGTGGAGAGAGCTGAAGGGGTTGAGGCCCTGTGGAGAGGCCTGTGACCCTGTATAGGGGTCTGTTGCCCCGCAGAGGGGCATGTGGCGATGTAAAGAGAGCTGGATGGAGTTGTGGCCTGTGGAAAAGGCCATGTGGAGCGTGCTGGAGGGGCCTGTGGAAGGCTCTGGAGTAAGATGGGGGCCTATGAAGTCCTTTGCAGTAAACATCTAAATTTTCAAGCTTCGTGTCCGATTTGCAACAGGGTTGACTCCAATGTTGCCGAACTGCAACAAAAATTGACTCTTGTTGCAAAAGTGCAACATGATTGCCTGTGGAGAGAGCTGGATGGTGCTTGTGGCACTGTGGAAAGACCTGTGGCCCGGTAGTAGCCTGTGGTCCTGTGGAGAGAGCTGAAGGTGTTGTGGCCCTGTGGAAAGGCCTGTGACCCTGTATAGGGGTCCGTTGCCCTGTGGAGAGAGCTGGAGGGGCTTGTGCCCTATGGAAATGACTATGGCCATGTAGAAAGGCCCTTTGGCCTTGAAGAGGGGGCTTGTGTCCTGCAGACGGGCCCTGTGTCTCTGTGGAGAGAGCTAAAGGGGGCTGTGGCCGTGCAGAAAGTGCATTTGGCCCTGTGGAGGGGAGCTATGGCCCTGTAAAGAGAGCTTGTTGTCCTGTGGAGAAGAGTTCGAGGGGATTGTGGCCCTGTGGAAATGCTTGTGGCCTGGCAGAAGGAGCCAGTGGTCCTGTGGAGAGAGCTGAAGGGGTTGAGGCCCTGTGGAAAGGCCTGTGACCCTGTATAGGGGTCTGTGGCCCCGCAGAGGGGCATGTGGCGATGTAAAGAGAGCTGGAGGGAGTTGTGGCCTGAGGAAAAGGCCATGTGGAGCGGGCTGGAGGGGCCTGTGGAAGGCTCTGGAGTAAGATTTGGGCCTATGAAGTCCTTTGCAGTAAACAACATGCAACATGATTGCCTGTGGAGAGAGCTGGAGGGGCTTGTGGCACTGTGGAAAGGCCTGTGGCCCAGTAGGAGCCTGTGGTCCTGTGGAGAGAGCTGAAAGTGTTGTGGCCCTGTGGAAAGGCCTGTGACCCTGTATAGGGGTCCGTTGCCCTGTGGAGAGAGCTGGAGGGGCTTGTGCCCTATGGAAATGACTATGGCCATGTAGAAAGGCCTTTTGGCCTTGAAGAGGGGGCTTGTGCCCTGCAGACGGGCCTTGTGTCTCTGTGGAGAGAGCTAAAGGGGGCTGTGGCCATGCAGAAAGTGCATTTGGCCCTGTGGAGGGGAGCTATGGCCCGGTAAAGAGAGCTTGTTGTCGTGTGGAGAAGAGTTGGAGGGGATTGTGGCCCTGGGGAAAGGCCTGTGACCCTGTATAGGGGTCCGTTGCCCTGTGGAGAGAGCTGGAGGGGCTCGTGCCCTATGGAAATGACTATGGCCATGTAGAAAGGCCTTTTGGCCTTGAAGAGGGGGCTTGTGCCCTGCAGACGGGCCTTGTGACTCTGTGGAGAGAGCTGTTGGGAGTTGTGGCCGTGTGGAAAGTGCATTTGGCCCTGTGGAGGTGAGCTATGGCCCTGTAAAGAGAGCTTCTTGTCCTGTGGAGAGAGCTGGAGGGTATTGTGGCCCTGTGGAAATGTCTGTGGCCCTATGGATAGGCCCTTTAGCCTTGTGGAAGGGGCTGTGGCCCTCTGGTGAGAGCTGGAAGGAGTTGTGGGCTGTGGAAAAGTCTGTGGTCCTGTGGAGAGAGCTGAAGGGGTTGAGGTCCTGTGGAAAGGCCTGTGACCCTGTATAGGGGTCTGTGGCCCCGCAGAGGGGCATGTGGCGATGTAAAGAGAGCTGGAGGGAGTTGTGGCCTGCGGAAAAGGCCATGTGGAGCGGGCTGGAGGGGCCTGTGGAAGGGTCTGAAGTAAGATTTGGGCCTATGAAGTCCTTTTGCGGTAAACAACATGAAACATGATTGCCTGTGGAGAGAGGTGGAGGGACTTGTAGCACTGTGGAAAGGCCTGTGGCCGGGCTGGAGCCTGTGGTCCTGTGGAAGAGCTGAAGGTGTTGTGGCCCTGTGGAAAGGCCTATGGCCCTGTGGAATGGACCTATGGCCCTTTGCAAAGGGCCTTTGGCCTTGTGGAGGGGGCCCTTGCCCTGTAGAAGGAGCCTGTGGCCCTCTTGAGAGAGCCAGAGGAGGTTGTGGCACTATTTAAAGGCCAGTGGCCCTGTAGAAAGGCCCCTTGGCCTTGATGAAGGGGCTTGTGCCCTGCAGACGGGCCCCATGACTCTGTGTAGAGAGCTGGAGGGGGTTGTGGCCATGTGGAAAGTGCATTTGGCCCTGTGGAGGGGAGCTATGGCCCTGTAAAGAGAGCCTGTTGTCCTGTGGAATTGGAGGGGATTGTGGCCCTGTGGAAAGGCTTGTGGCCCGGCAGAAGGAGCCAGTGGTCCTGTGGAGAGAGCTGAAGGGGTTGAGGCCCTGTGGAGAGGCCTGTGACCCTGTATAGGGGTCTGTTGCCCCGCAGAGGGGCATGTGGCGATGTAAAGAGAGCTGGATGGAGTTGTGGCCTGTGGAAAAGGCCATGTGGAGCGTGCTGGAGGGGCCTGTGGAAGGCTCTGGAGTAAGATGAAGGCCTATGAAGTCCTTTGCAGTAAACATCTAAATTTTCAAGCTTCGTGTCCGATTTGCAACAGGGTTGACTCCAATGTTGCCGAACTGCAACAAAAATTGACTCTTGTTGCAAAAGTGCAACATGATTGCCTGTGGAGAGAGCTGGATGGTGCTTGTGGCACTGTGGAAAGACCTGTGGCCCGGTAGTAGCCTGTGGTCCTGTGGAGAGAGCTGAAGGTGTTGTGGCCCTGTGGAAAGGCCTGTGACCCTGTATAGGGGTCCGTTGCCCTGTGGAGAGAGCTGGAGGGGCTTGTGCCCTATGGAAATGACTATGGCCATGTAGAAAGGCCCTTTGGCCTTGAAGAGGGGGCTTGTGTCCTGCAGACGGGCCCTGTGTCTCTGTGGAGAGAGCTAAAGGGGGCTGTGGCCGTGCAGAAAGTGCATTTGGCCCTGTGGAGGGGAGTTATGGCTCTGTAAAGAGAGCTTGTTGTCCTGTGGAGAAGAGTTGGAGGGGATTGTGGCCCTGTGGAAATGCTTGTGGCCCGGCAGAAGGAGCCAGTGGTCCTGTGGAGAGAGCTGAAGGGGTTGAGGCCCTGTTTAAAGGCCTGTGACCCTGTATAGGGGTCTGTGGCCCCGCAGAGGGTGCATGTGGCGATGTAAAGAGAGCTGGAGGGAGTTGTGGCCTGAGGAAAAGGCCATGTGGAGTGGGCTGGAAAGGCCTGTGGAAGGCTCTGGAGTAAGATTTGGGCCTATGAAGTCCTTTGCAGTAAACAACATGCAACATGATTGCCTGTGGAGAGAGCTGAAGCTGTTGTGGCCCTGTGGAAAGGACTGTGACCCTGTACAGGGGTCCGTTGCCCTGTGGAGAGAGCTGGAGGTGCTCGTGCCCTATGGGAATGACTATGGCCATGTAGAAAGGCCTTTTGGCCTTGAAGAGGGGCTTGTGCCCTGCAGACGGGCCCTGTGACTCTGTGGAGAGGGCTGTTGGGAGTTGTGGCCGTGTGGAAAGTGCATTTGGCCCTGTGGAGGTGAGCTATGGCCCTGTAAAGAGAGCTTCTTGTCCTGTGGAGAGAGCTGGAGCATGTTGTGGCCCTGTGGAAAGGTCTGTGGCCCTATGGATAGGCCCTTTAGCCTTGTGGAAGGGGCTGTGGCCCTGTGGTGAGAGCTGGAAGGAGTTGTGGGCTGTGGAAAAGCCTGTGGTCCTGTGGAGAGAGCTGAAGGGGTTGAGGCCCTGTGGAAAGGCCAGTGACCCTGTATAGGGGTCTGTGGCCCCGCAGAGGGGCATGTGGCGATGTAAAGAGAGCTGGAGGGAGTTGTGGCCTGAGGAAAAGGCCATGTGGAGCCGGCTGGAGGGGCCTGTGGAAGGCTCTGGAGTAAGATTTGGGCCTATGAAGTCCTTTGCAGTAAAAAACATGCAACATGATTGCCTGTGGAGAGAGCTAGAGGGGCTTGTGGCACTGTGGAAAGTCCTGTGGCTCAGTAGGAGCCTGTGGTCCTGTGGAGAGAGCTGAAGGTGTTGTGGTCACTCAATTGAGCCCTTTTAACTGATTAAAGGGGGGCGGAGGAGGCTGTGGCCCTGATGAAAGAGCTCAAAGGGGTTGTAGTCTTGTAGAAGGAGCCTGTGGTCCTGTGGAGAGAGCTGGAGGGGGTTATTGCCTTGGGGAAATGCCTATGGCCCTGCGAAAGGGACCTGTGGCCCTTTGAAAAAGGCCTTTGGCCTTGTGGAGGGGGCTGTTGCCTTGTAAAGGGAGCCTCTGTCCTTTTTGAGAGAGACAGAGGGGGTTGTGGCCTTATGGAAAGGCCTATGACACAGTGAAAGGGCCCTGTCGCCTTGTGGAGAGAGGTGAAGGCAGATGTGGCCCTGTGTATATGCCTGTAAACCTGTAGAAGGAGCCTGCGGTTCTGTGGAGAGAGCTTGAGGGGGGTTATGGCCCTATGGAAATGACTATGGCCCTGTGGAATGGACCTATGGCCCTTTGCAAAGGGCCTTTGGCCTTGTGGAGGGGGCCCTTGCCCTGTAGAAGGAGCCTGTGGCCCTCTTGAGAGAGCCAGAGGAGGTTGTGGCACTATTTAAAGGCCAGTGGCCCTGTAGAAAGGCCCCTTGGCCTTGATGAAGGGGCTTGTGCCCTGCAGACGGGCCCCATGACTCTGTGTAGAGAGCTGGAGGGGGTTGTGGCCATGTGGAAAGTGCATTTGGCCCTGTGGAGGGGAGCTATGGCCCTGTAAAGAGAGCCTGTTGTCCTGTGGAATTGGAGGGGATTGTGGCCCTGTGGAAAGGCTTGTGGCCCGGCAGAAGGAGCCAGTGGTCCTGTGGAGAGAGCTGAAGGGGTTGAGGCCCTGTGGAGAGGCCTGTGACCCTGTATAGGGGTCTGTTGCCCCGCAGAGGGGCATGTGGCGATGTAAAGAGAGCTGGATGGAGTTGTGGCCTGTGGAAAAGGCCATGTGGAGCGTGCTGGAGGGGCCTGTGGAAGGCTCTGGAGTAAGATGGGGGCCTATGAAGTCCTTTGCAGTAAACATCTAAATTTTCAAGCTTCGTGTCCGATTTGCAACAGGGTTGACTCCAATGTTGCCGAACTGCAACAAAAATTGACTCTTGTTGCAAAAGTGCAACATGATTGCCTGTGGAGAGAGCTGGATGGTGCTTGTGGCACTGTGGAAAGACCTGTGGCCCGGTAGTAGCCTGTGGTCCTGTGGAGAGAGCTGAAGGTGTTGTGGCCCTGTGGAAAGGCCTGTGACCCTGTATAGGGGTCCGTTGCCCTGTGGAGAGAGCTGGAGGGGCTTGTGCCCTATGGAAATGACTATGGCCATGTAGAAAGGCCCTTTGGCCTTGAAGAGGGGGCTTGTGTCCTGCAGACGGGCCCTGTGTCTCTGTGGAGAGAGCTAAAGGGGGCTGTGGCCGTGCAGAAAGTGCATTTGGCCCTGTGGAGGGGAGCTATGGCCCTGTAAAGAGAGCTTGTTGTCCTGTGGAGAAGAGTTCGAGGGGATTGTGGCCCTGTGGAAATGCTTGTGGCCTGGCAGAAGGAGCCAGTGGTCCTGTGGAGAGAGCTGAAGGGGTTGAGGCCCTGTGGAAAGGCCTGTGACCCTGTATAGGGGTCTGTGGCCCCGCAGAGGGGCATGTGGCGATGTAAAGAGAGCTGGAGGGAGTTGTGGCCTGAGGAAAAGGCCATGTGGAGCGGGCTGGAGGGGCCTGTGGAAGGCTCTGGAGTAAGATTTGGGCCTATGAAGTCCTTTGCAGTAAACAACATGCAACATGATTGCCTGTGGAGAGAGCTGGAGGGGCTTGTGGCACTGTGGAAAGGCCTGTGGCCCAGTAGGAGCCTGTGGTCCTGTGGAGAGAGCTGAAAGTGTTGTGGCCCTGTGGAAAGGCCTGTGACCCTGTATAGGGGTCCGTTGCCCTGTGGAGAGAGCTGGAGGGGCTTGTGCCCTATGGAAATGACTATGGCCATGTAGAAAGGCCTTTTGGCCTTGAAGAGGGGGCTTGTGCCCTGCAGACGGGCCTTGTGTCTCTGTGGAGAGAGCTAAAGGGGGCTGTGGCCATGCAGAAAGTGCATTTGGCCCTGTGGAGGGGAGCTATGGCCCGGTAAAGAGAGCTTGTTGTCGTGTGGAGAAGAGTTGGAGGGGATTGTGGCCCTGGGGAAAGGCCTTTGACCCTGTATAGGGGTCCGTTGCCCTGTGGAGAGAGCTGGAGGGGCTCGTGCCCTATGGAAATGACTATGGCCATGTAGAAAGGCCTTTTGGCCTTGAAGAGGGGGCTTGTGCCCTGCAGACGGGCCTTGTGACTCTGTGGAGAGAGCTGTTGGGAGTTGTGGCCGTGTGGAAAGTGCATTTGGCCCTGTGGAGGTGAGCTATGGCCCTGTAAAGAGAGCTTCTTGTCCTGTGGAGAGAGCTGGAGGGTATTGTGGCCCTGTGGAAATGTCTGTGGCCCTATGGATAGGCCCTTTAGCCTTGTGGAAGGGGCTGTGGCCCTCTGGTGAGAGCTGGAAGGAGTTGTGGGCTGTGGAAAAGTCTGTGGTCCTGTGGAGAGAGCTGAAGGGGTTGAGGTCCTGTGGAAAGGCCTGTGACCCTGTATAGGGGTCTGTGGCCCCACAGAGGGGCATGTGGCGATGTAAAGAGAGCTGGAGGGAGTTGTGGCCTGCGGAAAAGGCCATGTGGAGCGGGCTGGAGGGGCCTGTGGAAGGGTCTGAAGTAAGATTTGGGCCTATGAAGTCCTTTTGCGGTAAACAACATGAAACATGATTGCCTGTGGAGAGAGGTGGAGGGACTTGTAGCACTGTGGAAAGGCCTGTGGCCGGGCTGGAGCCTGTGGTCCTGTGGAAGAGCTGAAGGTGTTGTGGCCCTGTGGAAAGGCCTATGGCCCTGTGGAATGGACCTATGGCCCTTTGCAAAGGGCCTTTGGCCTTGTGGAGGGGGCCCTTGCCCTGTAGAAGGAGCCTGTGGCCCTCTTGAGAGAGCCAGAGGAGGTTGTGGCACTATTTAAAGGCCAGTGGCCCTGTAGAAAGGCCCCTTGGCCTTGATGAAGGGGCTTGTGCCCTGCAGACGGGCCCCATGACTCTGTGTAGAGAGCTGGAGGGGGTTGTGGCCATGTGGAAAGTGCATTTGGCCCTGTGGAGGGGAGCTATGGCCCTGTAAAGAGAGCCTGTTGTCCTGTGGAATTGGAGGGGATTGTGGCCCTGTGGAAAGGCTTGTGGCCCGGCAGAAGGAGCCAGTGGTCCTGTGGAGAGAGCTGAAGGGGTTGAGGCCCTGTGGAGAGGCCTGTGACCCTGTATAGGGGTCTGTTGCCCCGCAGAGGGGCATGTGGCGATGTAAAGAGAGCTGGATGGAGTTGTGGCCTGTGGAAAAGGCCATGTGGAGCGTGCTGGAGGGGCCTGTGGAAGGCTCTGGAGTAAGATGAAGGCCTATGAAGTCCTTTGCAGTAAACATCTAAATTTTCAAGCTTCGTGTCCGATTTGCAACAGGGTTGACTCCAATGTTGCCGAACTGCAACAAAAATTGACTCTTGTTGCAAAAGTGCAACATGATTGCCTGTGGAGAGAGCTGGATGGTGCTTGTGGCACTGTGGAAAGACCTGTGGCCCGGTAGTAGCCTGTGGTCCTGTGGAGAGAGCTGAAGGTGTTGTGGCCCTGTGGAAAGGCCTGTGACCCTGTATAGGGGTCCGTTGCCCTGTGGAGAGAGCTGGAGGGGCTTGTGCCCTATGGAAATGACTATGGCCATGTAGAAAGGCCCTTTGGCCTTGAAGAGGGGGCTTGTGTCCTGCAGACGGGCCCTGTGTCTCTGTGGAGAGAGCTAAAGGGGGCTGTGGCCGTGCAGAAAGTGCATTTGGCCCTGTGGAGGGGAGTTATGGCTCTGTAAAGAGAGCTTGTTGTCCTGTGGAGAAGAGTTGGAGGGGATTGTGGCCCTGTGGAAATGCTTGTGGCCCGGCAGAAGGAGCCAGTGGTCCTGTGGAGAGAGCTGAAGGGGTTGAGGCCCTGTGGAAAGGCCTGTGACCCTGTATAGGGGTCTGTGGCCCCGCAGAGGGTGCATGTGGCGATGTAAAGAGAGCTGGAGGGAGTTGTGGCCTGAGGAAAAGGCCATGTGGAGTGGGCTGGAAAGGCCTGTGGAAGGCTCTGGAGTAAGATTTGGGCCTATGAAGTCCTTTGCAGTAAACAACATGCAACATGATTGCCTGTGGAGAGAGCTGAAGCTGTTGTGGCCCTGTGGAAAGGACTGTGACCCTGTACAGGGGTCCGTTGCCCTGTGGAGAGAGCTGGAGGTGCTCGTGCCCTATGGGAATGACTATGGCCATGTAGAAAGGCCTTTTGGCCTTGAAGAGGGGCTTGTGCCCTGCAGACGGGCCCTGTGACTCTGTGGAGAGGGCTGTTGGGAGTTGTGGCCGTGTGGAAAGTGCATTTGGCCCTGTGGAGGTGAGCTATGGCCCTGTAAAGAGAGCTTCTTGTCCTGTGGAGAGAGCTGGAGCGTGTTGTGGCCCTGTGGAAAGGTCTGTGGCCCTATGGATAGGCCCTTTAGCCTTGTGGAAGGGGCTGTGGCCCTGTGGTGAGAGCTGGAAGGAGTTGTGGGCTGTGGAAAAGCCTGTGGTCCTGTGGAGAGAGCTGAAGGGGTTGAGGCCCTGTGGAAAGGCCAGTGACCCTGTATAGGGGTCTGTGGCCCCGCAGAGGGGCATGTGGCGATGTAAAGAGAGCTGGAGGGAGTTGTGGCCTGAGGAAAAGGCCATGTGGAGCCGGCTGGAGGGGCCTGTGGAAGGCTCTGGAGTAAGATTTGGGCCTATGAAGTCCTTTGCAGTAAAAAACATGCAACATGATTGCCTGTGGAGAGAGCTAGAGGGGCTTGTGGCACTGTGGAAAGTCCTGTGGCTCAGTAGGAGCCTGTGGTCCTGTGGAGAGAGCTGAAGGTGTTGTGGTCACTCAATTGAGCCCTTTTAACTGATTAAAGGGGGGCGGAGGAGGCTGTGGCCCTGATGAAAGAGCTCAAAGGGGTTGTAGTCTTGTAGAAGGAGCCTGTGGTCCTGTGGAGAGAGCTGGAGGGGGTTATTGCCTTGGGGAAATGCCTATGGCCCTGCGAAAGGGACCTGTGGCCCTTTGAAAAAGGCCTTTGGCCTTGTGGAGGGGGCTGTTGCCTTGTAAAGGGAGCCTCTGTCCTTTTTGAGAGAGACAGAGGGGGTTGTGGCCTTATGGAAAGGCCTATGACACAGTGAAAGGGCCCTGTCGCCTTGTGGAGAGAGGTGAAGGCAGATGTGGCCCTGTGTATATGCCTGTAAACCTGTAGAAGGAGCCTGCGGTTCTGTGGAGAGAGCTTGAGGGGGGTTATGGCCCTATGGAAATGACTATGGCCCTGTGGAATGGACCTATGGCCCTTTGCAAAGGGCCTTTGGCCTTGTGGAGGGGGCCCTTGCCCTGTAGAAGGAGCCTGTGGCCCTCTTGAGAGAGCCAGAGGAGGTTGTGGCACTATTTAAAGGCCAGTGGCCCTGTAGAAAGGCCCCTTGGCCTTGATGAAGGGGCTTGTGCCCTGCAGACGGGCCCCATGACTCTGTGTAGAGAGCTGGAGGGGGTTGTGGCCATGTGGAAAGTGCATTTGGCCCTGTGGAGGGGAGCTATGGCCCTGTAAAGAGAGCCTGTTGTCCTGTGGAATTGGAGGGGATTGTGGCCCTGTGGAAAGGCTTGTGGCCCGGCAGAAGGAGCCAGTGGTCCTGTGGAGAGAGCTGAAGGGGTTGAGGCCCTGTGGAGAGGCCTGTGACCCTGTATAGGGGTCTGTTGCCCCGCAGAGGGGCATGTGGCGATGTAAAGAGAGCTGGATGGAGTTGTGGCCTGTGGAAAAGGCCATGTGGAGCGTGCTGGAGGGGCCTGTGGAAGGCTCTGGAGTAAGATGGGGGCCTATGAAGTCCTTTGCAGTAAACATCTAAATTTTCAAGCTTCGTGTCCGATTTGCAACAGGGTTGACTCCAATGTTGCCGAACTGCAACAAAAATTGACTCTTGTTGCAAAAGTGCAACATGATTGCCTGTGGAGAGAGCTGGATGGTGCTTGTGGCACTGTGGAAAGACCTGTGGCCCGGTAGTAGCCTGTGGTCCTGTGGAGAGAGCTGAAGGTGTTGTGGCCCTGTGGAAAGGCCTGTGACCCTGTATAGGGGTCCGTTGCCCTGTGGAGAGAGCTGGAGGGGCTTGTGCCCTATGGAAATGACTATGGCCATGTAGAAAGGCCCTTTGGCCTTGAAGAGGGGGCTTGTGTCCTGCAGACGGGCCCTGTGTCTCTGTGGAGAGAGCTAAAGGGGGCTGTGGCCGTGCAGAAAGTGCATTTGGCCCTGTGGAGGGGAGCTATGGCCCTGTAAAGAGAGCTTGTTGTCCTGTGGAGAAGAGTTCGAGGGGATTGTGGCCCTGTGGAAATGCTTGTGGCCTGGCAGAAGGAGCCAGTGGTCCTGTGGAGAGAGCTGAAGGGGTTGAGGCCCTGTGGAAAGGCCTGTGACCCTGTATAGGGGTCTG
Organism: Phyllobates terribilis; assembly: GCF_046119375.1. Classification (NCBI taxonomy): domain Eukaryota; kingdom Metazoa; phylum Chordata; class Amphibia; order Anura; family Dendrobatidae; genus Phyllobates; species Phyllobates terribilis. Next base: position 89,313 of record NW_027365199.1, read on the forward strand.
TGGCCCCGCAGAGGGGCATGTGGCGATGTAAAGAGAGCTGGAGGGAGTTGTGGCCTGCGGAAAAGGCCATGTGGAGCGGGCTGGAGGGGCCTGTGGAAGGGTCTGAAGTAAGATTTGGGCCTATGAAGTCCTTTTTTCGGTAAACAACATGCAACATGATTGCCTGTGGAGAGAGCTAGAGGGACTTGTAGCACTGTGTAAAAGCCTGTGGCCGGGTAGGAGCCTGTGGTCCTGTGGAGAGAGCTGAAGGTGTTGTGGCCCTGTGGAAAGGCCTGTGACCCTGTATAGCGGTCCGTTGCCCTGTGGAGAGAGCTGAAGGGGCTCGTGCCCTATGGAAATGACTATGGCCATGCAGAAAGGCCTTTTGGCTTTGAAGAGGGGGCTTGTTCCCTGCAGACGGGCCCTGTGACTCTGTGGAGAGGGCTGTTGGGAGTTGTGGCCGTGTGGATAGTGCATTTGGCCCTGTGGAGGTGAGCTATGGCCCTGTAAAGAGAGCTTCTTGTCCTGTGGAGAGAGCTGGAGGGTGTTGTGGCCATGTGGAAAGGTCTGTGGCCCTATGGATAGGCCCTTTGGCCTTGTGGAAAGGGCTGTGGCCCTGTGGTGAGAGGTGGAAGGAGTTGTGGGCTGTGGAAAAGCCTGTGGTCCTGTGGAGACAGCTGAAGGGGTTGAGGCCCTGTGGAAAGGCCTGTGACCCTGTATAGGGGTCTGTGGCCCCGCAGAGGGGCATGTAGCGATGTAAAGAGAGCTGGAGGGAGTTGTGGCCTGAGGAAAAAGCCATGTGGAGCGGGCTGGAAAGGCCTGTGGAAGGCTCTGGAGTAAGATTTGGGCCTATGAAGTCCTTTGCAGTAAACAATATGCAACATGATTGCCTGTGGAGAGAGCTGGAGGGGCTTGTGGCACTGTAGAAAGGCCTGTGGCCCAGTAGGAGCCTGTGGTCCTGTGGAGAGAGCTGAAGGTGTTGTGGCCCTGTGGAAAGGCCTGTGACCCTGTATAGGGGTCCGTTGCCCTGTGGAGAGAGCTGGAGGGGCTCGTGCCCTATGGAAATGACTATGGCCATGTAGAAAGGCCTTTTGGCCTTGAAGAGGGGGCTTGTGCCCTGCAGACGGGCCTTGTGTCTCTGTGGAGAAAGCTAAAGGGGGCTGTGTCCATGCAGAAAGTGCATGTGGAGGGGAGCTATGGCCCGGTAAAGAGAGCTTGTTGTCCTGCGGAGAAGAGTTGGAGGGGATTGTGGCCCTGTGGAAAGGCTTGTAGCCCGGCAGAAGGAGGCAGCGGTCCTGTGGAGAGAGCTGAAGGGGTTGAGGCCCTGTGGAAAGGCATGTGACGCTGTATAGGGGTCTGTGGCCCCGCAGAGGGGCATGTGGCGATGTAAAGAGAGCTGGAGGGAGTTGTGGCCTGAGGAAAAGGCCATGTGGAGTGGGCTGGAGGGGCCTGTGGAAGGTTCTGGAGTAAGATTTGGGCCTATGAAGTCCTCTGCAGTAAACAACATGCAACATGATTGCCTGTGGAGAGAGCTGAAGGTTTTGTGGCCCTGTGGAAAGGCCTGTGACCCTGTACAGGGGTCCGTTGCCCTGTGGAGAGAGCTGGAGGTGCTTGTGCCCTATGGGAATGACTATGGCCATGTAGAAAGGCCTTTTGGCTTTGAAGAGGGGGCTTGTGCCCTGCAGACGGGCCCTGTGACACTGTGGAGAGGGCTGTTGGGAGTTGTGGCCGTGTGGAAAGTGCATTTGGCCCTGTGGAGGTGAGCTATGGCCCTGTAAAGAGAGCTTCTTGTCCTGTGGAGAGAGCTGGAGGGTGTTGTGGCCCTGTGGAAAGGTCTGTGGCCCTATGAATAGGCCCTTTAGCCTTGTGGAAGGGGCTGTGGCCCTGTGGTGAGAGGTGGAAGGAGTTGTGGGCTGTGGAAAAGCCTGTGATCCTGTGGAGACAGCTGAAGGGGTTGAGGCCCTGTGGAAAGGCCTGTGACCCTGTATAGGGGTCTGTGGCCCCGCAGAGGGGCATGTGGCGATGTAAAGAGAGCTGGAGGGAGTTGTGGCCTGAGGAAAAGGCCATGTGGAGCGGGCTGGAGAGGCCTGTGGAAGGCTCTGGAGTAAGATTTGGGCCTATGAAGTCCTTTGCAGTAAACAACATGCAACATGATTGCCTGTGGAGAGAACTGGAGGGGCTTGTGGCACTGTGGAAAGGCCTGTGGCCCAGTAGGAGCCTGTGGTCCTGTGGAGAGAGCTTAAGGTGTTGTGGCCCTGTGGAAAGGCCTGTGACCCTGTATAGAGGTCCGTTGCCCTGTGGAGAGAGCTGGAGGGGCTTGTGCCCTATGGAAATGACTATGGCCATGTAGAAAGGCCTTTTGGCCTTGAAGAGGGGGCTTGTGCCCTGCAGACGGGCCTTGTGTCTCTGTGGAGAGAGCTAAAGGGGGCTGTGGCCATGCAGAAAGTGCATTTGGCCCTGTGGAGGGGAGCTATGGCCCGGTAAAGAGAGCTTGTTGTCCTGTGGAGAAGAGTTGGAGGGGATTGTGGCCCTGTGGAAAGACCTGTGACCCTGTATAGGGGTCCGTTGCCCTGTGGAGAGAGCTGGAGGGGCTCGTGCCCTATGGAAATGACTATGGCCATGTAGAAAGGCCTTTTGGCCTTGAAGAGGGGGCTTGTGCCCTGCAGACGGGCCCTGTGACTCTGTGGAGAGAGCTGTTGGGAGTTGTGGCCGTGTGGAAAGTGCATTTGGCCCTGTGGAGGTGAGCTATGGCCCTGTAAAGAGAGCTTCTTGTCCTGTGGAGAGAGCTGGAGGGTGTTGTGGCCCTGTGGAAAGGTCTGTGGCCCTATGGATACGCCCTTTAGCCCTGTGGAAGGGGCTGTGGCCCTGTGGTGAGAGCTGGAAGGAGTTGTGGGCTGTGGAAAAGCCTGTGGTCCTGTGGAGACAGCTGAAGGGGTTGAGGCCCTGTGGAAAGGCCTGTGACCCTGTATAGGTGTCTGTGGCCCCGCTGAGGAGCATGTGGCGATGTAAAGAGAGCTGGAGGGAGTTGTGTCCTGACGAAAAGGCCATGTGGAGCGGGCTGGAGGGGCCTTTCGAAGGCTCTGGAGTAAGATTTGGGCCTATGAAGTCCTTTGCAGTAAACAACATGCAACATGATTGCCTGTGGAGAGAGCTGGAGGGGCTTGTGGCACTGTGGAAAGGCCTGTGGCCCAGTAGGAGCCTGTGGTCATGTGGAGAGAGCTGAAGGTGTTGTGGCCCTGTGGAAAGGCCTGTGACCCTGTATAGGGGTCCGTTGCCCTGTGGAGAGAGCTGGAGGGGCTCGTGCCCTATGGAAATGACTATGGCCATGTAGAAAGGCCTTTTGGCCTTGAAGAGGGGGCTTGTGCTCTGCAGACGGGCCTTGTGTCTCTGTGGAGAGAGCTAAATGGGGCTGTGTCCATGCAGAAAGTGCATTTGGCCCTGTGGAGGGGAGCTATGGCCCTGTAATGAGAGCTTGTTGTCCTGTGGAGAAGAGTTGGAGGGGATTGTGGCCCTGTGGAAATGCTTGTGGCCCGGCAGAAGGAGCCTATGGTACTGTGGAGAGAGTTGAAGGGGTTGTTTGCCCGCAGAGGGGCATGTAGTGATGTAAAGAGAGCTGGAGGGAGTTTTGCTCTGCTAAAAAAGGCCATGTGGAGTGGGCTGGAGGGGCCTGTGGAAGGCTCTGGAGTAAGATTGGGGCCTATGAAGTCTTTTGCAGTAAACAACATGCAACATGATTGCCTGTGGAAAGAGCTGGAGGGGCTTGTGGCACTGTGTAAAGGCCTGTGGCCCGGTAGGAGCCTGTGGTCCTGTGGAGAGAGCTGAAGGGGCTTGTGGCCCTGTGGAAAGGCCTGTGACCCTGTATAGTGGTCTGTTGCCCTGTGGAGAGAGCTGGAGGGGCTTGTGGCCCTGAGGAAAGGGCCTATGGCCCTGTGGAGAGAGCTGAAGGTGGGTGCGGCCCTGTGGAAAGGCCTGTGACCCTGAAGAGGGATCTGTGGCCCTTCAAATGGGCCTGTTGCCCTGTGGAGAGAGCTGGAGTGGGTTATGGCCCTGTGGAAATGCCTATGGCACTGCGGAAAGGGACCTCTGGCCCTTTGCAAAGGGTCATTGGCCTTGTGGAGTGGGCTATTGCCCTGTTGACGGGCCTGTGGCCCTGTGTGATTGTTGATAGCCTGACAAATCATCCAATAAAAACTTGCATATTTTTCAAGGATCCTGTAGCTTAAAGATGTTTCCTGACAATTCACTTTAATGTTCAGGAAGCATCCTACAGGAACAAGATTCTTAAAAAATACACAAGTGTTAAACACTGTGTAGCTTTGTGGTTACTTACCAATTAATCTTCTCTGCTGCAACTTGAGTAGTGCTTCTTACCTTTGACCTACAGGAAGAGGTGTGCATGAGAGAGAGTCATTGAGAGGCACATAGAGGCAAAGAGGGGAGCAAAGGGGCAAAGGTAGGCACATAGAGGGATGCAAAAGGTAAATAGAAGCACAGGGAGGGACAGAGAGGCACAGAGACCGATAGAGAGCCACAGATGGGCAAAGACAGAGATTGAGAGGCTCGTGAAGGCACAGAGACAAAAAAAGGCACTTTGGATGGAAAGAAAGCACCAGAGAGAGAGCATGCGAGAGAGTGGTGCAATGGGGAGAGATCAAAAGCGAGCGCCAGTGATGCACTGGAGACTGAGAGAGCACAAAAGAGAGCAGTGCACTATAAAGACAGAGGAGTGCCAGAGAGCGGTGCAGTAGGGAGAAAGAGAACACATCAGAGAGTGGTGCACTGGAAAGAGAGTGAAAGAGCACCAGAGAGCATTGCACTGGAGAGAGAGAAAGAGAGAGAGACAGAAAGCAGTGTGCCAGTGTAAAAGGGCACCAGAGAGTGATGCACTGACTGGACAAATGGTCATTTTTATAGGCAGTTCTACATGTCGGGTTGCTGGACAGCTGGGGGTCATGCTTACCGTTGTTAGGGATGGTAATATATTCTGCTTCCCTAGGCCTGATTTCCAGGGACTGCACTGCTCTGACTGGCAGGAGCACTTTTATGGTACCTGACCTTTAAATTATTATGGATTCTAGTAATACTGACAAAGCATTAGACTAAACGGCTCAGAAACCTGACGGTAGTAAATGATTGTGCCATTTGAACAGTTGTCAGAATTGTTTCATCATAGCCATAGGACTTCCACTTTATATTTATCTTTAAAATAGTTATTAAAAGGACTCTGTCACCAGGTTTTTGACATCCCATCGGACAGCAGCATAATGTAGAGATAGAAATCCTGATCCAGCAATGTTTCACTTACTGAGCTCCTTGCTGTCATTTTGATAAAATTACTGTTTTCTCTGTTGCAGATTTGGCAGCTCCCAAGTATGACTGGACTACTGGAGTAGTGCTCTAATGATAATCTCCAGATGATTTAACAGTGTTTTAATGCAAACTACACTGAGCAGCCTAGTAAGTGATATATCACTGGAATAAAGATGTCTGTGTCCACATTATGGTGCGCTCAGATGAGATGGCTAAAACCTGGTGACAGAATCCCTTTAACACTAATACAAACAGTACAAATGTTTATAATAAAGAAAATCTTCTCCCATTGCTTCGAGGGCCCCGTTCACCTGGAATTGTAGAACAACCTACAATAGAAAAGAAACAAATAAAACATGAATTCAGAAACTTTAACAAGACGGGAACTTTAGTCTCCGAAACGCCTCATTCTTTCTTGGGAGCTGATCACTGCCGTCTTCTTAATCTCTTTAAAGGAAAGAAGGGGAATACATATGTTAAAACCGAAATGTTTATTGTTCAAGGACAATGTGAATGAGTATATTGACCAATTACCCTGGGTGTTTCCTTTTCCTCAACTGCATCCCTGTCTTCATGGACCTTGTTGTGACCCTAGGTTCGATTGGTGCTCTCCGCCTGATATAAATAATAACATTACATTTTCTGGGCACTTAGAGTGGTATAAGGATATCTTCTATCAATCCTAAAAGTTTAGGCATCGAGGTTTGTTCTGCGATGGAGATATCATCAATAAACGCCTGTAATATACCCTTCCGCATACTGTCTACAAGTGGCCGCTACTGAGAGCACTTTGCCTGGGTATAGGTGCTGAGGATGCTCAGAAGAACAAGTCATTGTCCATAACATCACAAGCTATGTACAGTTTGCCAACTCCTACTAGCTTGCTTGATTTAATAATATACCCACCTTTGAGTCTTAGTATTTAAATTTGACACACCGAGGTCCTCTGTTTCACCCTGGGCACTGTAGTCTTCAGCTTGCTGGACCATTTGCTCCTCTTCTCCATTGCTCTCTTCTGCTTCTCTTTAGGGGAGATAGAAAACAGAATATTACATTTTATCAACAATTTGGTGAAATAGATCATAACTGCTTTGCAATAAATTACCTTGAGCTGCTGGGTTGAGGTTGATTTTCCGATGATTTCCCTGCTGCCAAGACCAGTGTGTATGCTTGGCAGAGGTCTCCTAACGTTTTTTCTCTGTAATTCCTCTCTGCTGTCATGTTGGAATGACTGAGATATTTGGAGAAAAGATACCTCTGTGTCTCTGTTAAATGTGACACGGTCCATGTTTCACAAGTTTTTCTTGCCACCTGACTAGAGATGGATTTAAGTTTGTACCTAGATAGTAATAGAGTAGATCATAAATACATGGCACAACATCTAATATGTAGGATTTTTAACTTTTAAGACTTACTTCTTCTGGTAGCGATGAAGGTCGGTGGATACATTATATATCTGTCTTCCTGTAGTCGATAAGAAGAATTTATCTGGACTGTCTTTTTTGGCCAGCACCCGTCTCACTTTTTTAAAGTAGATGTTAAACCACTGTAAATAAACAAAACAAAAAACAGTAAACCACTTAATAAAAATTGAGTTGGGCCCTTCAATATTAAGATAAGAAAATTTGAAATAGACTAAATTAATTACTGGAGTCAATGACCGCACCAACGTGAGGGAGGGATGTGCCTAACCAGGAGAGCGAAACCTACAGACTAAAAGGGCAGTATCTCTCCTCCGCCTCAGTTGGATTTCAGAGCATGATAGGAACCACATAATCTAAATATATAGAAAAGTCACCTCACACCAAACATATGTCAGACTATAAACTGCCCACCATTCATTTAAAGTGCAGAACATCTGTGATAAGGGAGAGCATATCTGTTCCTACTGATAATGCATTCTGGATGCTGCTGCAACAAGCATTATTGTTAAGAAAATGCACTATTCTGGACACCGATACTATGGTTTAGCATACTGGATACTGCAGGGAAATAAGGGAAAGACTCCCAACACACCTGCATGAGGATGTAGCACCAAGTTGTCCTGTAAAATCTGGTTAAAGGGAGGATCTACTAAAAGGGACAGAATGCCACTAATCCTACGGGTTGAAGTCATGACAACTAACAGATCCCTCTCTAATGTGGGTGCCATCGTAGTGACAGGAACATCTTACCTTTTCTTCTTCTTCAGTAAGCACAAAACAGGCTACTTGGTGGGCAGCAGTCTTATGGGATTTAACTCCGACAATTATTAGCTGTTCATTTTGATAGATGTGACGCATCCTCTCTGTCCACTCAGAAACCTGTGAGTCAAGACATGGGAAAGTTAGATAGACATGTGGCTTTAAATCAGGATAATGAGTAGGTTGTTACTTACCGTCATGTTTCTGACAACTCCTGGTCTTTGTAAGTGTTTTAGTATGATTAAGGCCTCAAGGTAATAGAGAATCTCCAACTGATGCACTTCATTTCGGGATCCTCCTTGGACATCCTCGATGGCTTGCAGGAAAGCTGGCTTTGCAACGGTCAGGATCTCCTGGCATTGCTGAGGTGTTTTGTCCAATTTATGCAACTCCAGGTACCTAAGAGAAAGATTAATAAATGTGACTGATAGGTGAGGCCTATTTTTAAGTCTTGTATGAAAAATCCTGGCGGGAGAGAGAAAAGAGAAAAAATAATAATTGTGCATACATCTGAAAGGATAAAAATTAGCTGACATACCTTTTGCTGACAACTTCTTTTGCAACTCCCTTGGAAAATTTCTTCTGAATATCCGCAGTCACATACTGGAAATACTTCATTGCCTTGAAGAGTTTTTCATTTTTATCGCGTAAATTGGTTGCAAATAGTTGATAATGTACAAATTTCCGGACATTCTTAATGTAGTTGGTGACAGTTTGGTTGCACAGACCGAGATCTTGAAGGTTTTTGAAAAATAAATGGGCGTTTTCAATCTTTGTCGCAAAGTTGAGGCTCACACGGCGTTTGTTCATAAAGTATAAAAACCTTGACACATTTTCAACAATTTGTTTGTATCTTTCCAGCTTGCAATGGTTCTGCAAATAAGAGGAAAAACCTTTTAATATTGGATGAGACAGAGAATGGTGATCATAATAACCTGCATCTTTCATTTTGATCCTCTTGTCAACAGTCCATTTCTGGCTTGTCATCCTACAAATTTGGAAGAAAGAACAACAGGTCAGAGTAGAAACAAATTAGAACTTTGAGAAAAATACTGTGTAAGCATATACAGCATATATATAGTGACGTCCTGCCAATGGCAGTAGACTATGCAGCCGCTATGGGGCCTGTGAGTCCAGGGTTCCCTGTAACGACGCATTCATGGGGCCCTCACCCAGTGGAAGAATCTGGGGAAATGTCGGGGACCTTGACAGCTGGGGGTTCCACTCACCGTTGTCAGGGGTGGTAAACATTTCTGTGTCCCCAGGCCCGATTTCTGTGGACCCCAGTGCTCTGACTGGCAGCAGCACTTTGCTGGCTGCCTGCCCTTTATACGCAGCATCCACTGCTGAACACTGCGTGTTCTGAAGTTCATCTGTGGGTAAAGCTAGTACATCATCCTCTACTGGCCCACAGATGAAAATCGTAATGGCAGTGCATTTTAGTATGCCCCGCCAAAGCTGTGTGCCCCACAGAGCTGTCTATGTGTAGGGCACTTTTTTGGCATCCTGTTTTATGGCTGCAATGGAAGGGAAATCTATTGCCTAAAATAGGAGAAAAAATTACTTTGTAAGGGCTGTAAAGTTGTGGGATATGCTATTAATTGTCCCAGTTAAACATTATTTGTATTGTTTTTTTGCTCAATATATATATATATATATATAGATATATATAGATATGTATATATATATAAAAGCATGATGAGTGAGAATGTTACACACACTAACTGACCTCGGCCTGTCTTCATCTGTTTGGCTGGTATTTTCCTCTCTTTCTCTGGTCTCTGGTTGTTGATCGGCTTCACTGTCGGATGTTTCAGAGGATGTATAGTCTTCTGCAGCTGAAAGATGCACCAATTCAGGATTTGATATGGCTCGGCGTGCCGATGTGCCAGTTGATGTAGATGGCTTCTCATCTTCAACAGTCCTGTAAATTATAAAAATCCTTAGATACGTGAAGTACAATCTTGAGTAGGCCAGCAGTGTTGACAATTTTTTAAAGTGGCCTAAAAGCCAGGATGTGCTGAGGCCAAGGCAATGTTTGAGCAAGGGATTAAAGTAAATTCCTTGTATAAATTTACACTGACCTGTAGATATCATAATCCTCTGGAACGGGCGGCTCTTCCTCTGTGACGGACGGCTCTTCCACTGTGACGGGCGGCTCTTCCTCTGTGACGGACGGCTCTTCCTCTGTGACGGACGGCTCTTCCTCTGGGACGGGCGGCTCTTCCTCTGGGACGGGCGGCTCTTCCTCTGGGATGGGCGGCTCTTCCTCTGGGACGGGCGGCTCTTCCTCTGGGACGGGCGGCTCTTCCTCTGGGACGGGCGGCTCTTCCTCTGGGACGGGCAGCTCTTCCTCTGGGACGGGCGGCTCTTCCACTGTGACGGGCGGCTCTTCCTCTGGGACGGACGGCTCTTCCACTGTGACGGACGGCTCTTCCTCTGGGACGGGCGGCTCTTCCTCTGGGACGGGCGGCTCTTCCTCTGGGACGGGCGGCTCTTCCACTGTGACGGGCGGCTCTTCCACTGTGACGGGCGGCTCTTCCTCTGTGACGGACGGCTCTTCCTCTGTGACGGACGGCTCTTCCTCTGTGACGGACAGCTCTTCCTCTGGGACGGGCGGCTCTTCCTCTGGGACGGGCGGCTCTTCCTCTGGGACGGGCGACTCCTCCTCGATGACTGTAGACATTTCCTCCTCAACAGGCAGCACTTCCTCCTCATTAGGCAGCTCTTGCTCACTGGCTGTCAGCTCCTCCTGCACAGGTGATGCCCCCTCATCTTCAACAATCCTGTAAATATAAAATACACGTGATTATTTGGCATAGTTCAGAACATATATGCAAATCTATAAAGCTTACACAAGTATGAACATCAGTATTCAAAGAATAAGATGCTAGTGGGGCATACCTGGCCATAGTTGGTTTCTCGGGTACTATAAACCCTCTGTCCTCCAGGAAGGAGATAAGATCGTCCTTTGTAGTGATCTCTGGAATCTTGTCATAAGGGATATATGTTCCTTTTGTTGCAATTGCTATCAGTGAGTTTCTAGATTCTTTCACTAGCGCATCCTTCTCCTCTTGTGTACAGCATCTAAGGCATTGTTGTGTAAGGTGCTGTGACAGTTGAGTAAATGCTTTGTAACATAGTGGACATGTCTTCAGCATCCTGAAGCCGCTGTAAAAAAGAAAAATGGAAGATCAGGAACAATATCAGTGAGAATCTAGCTTTTCCACCCACTAATATCAACCAGCATTTTTTATGTTTCAGCAGGATAACTGGATTTCAAAAATCTGATTTTTTTTTACAACAAATACACAGCTCATGAGAAAAGGCACATCTCATCATTGCCATAGATTTTTTTAAAAAGATGAGGGCTGGCTCTAGAGTGTATTTTGACCACCAATAGCCAGCCCTCATTTTTGGTCACAAAAACGGACAAACGTACACAATTTTTTAAGGAGCAATTGTTTAGCACAAGTTAATGCACTTTTATAGCATACTACACAAATTGTGGCAATATTGTGCACATAACACATGCGGTTTTTTATCATATGCATGTTCCTAGATCTTGCGCAAATCTGAGGTTTTGCAAGAATTATTTAGATTGACAAAGATACCGTGCAAAAAATTAATGTGGTATTGACTATGCAAATGCTTATACAGTTTTGCACATGACCGGCACTCATTTATCAGTCAAAAAGGAGAAAAAACGAGTGAGCGAGCAAGTACATATACAGTTTAAAGCCTTTTCACACTGCAAACTTTGAAAGATACAGAAAGACCGCGCCAAAAACATAAACCCTTTCTGTGACTGAGCCTGAACAATTGCAAGCCTTAACATGATGTTATAATACACTTTCACACCGCAATCCTTCCCCCTCCCCCCACCAAAGTAATACAACCAAGCTAAAAAGTTTGCAGAGGTCACAGAGAGGACATCAGATTTGGCACCTGATTCCAGTACAAACTATATGAGTACAAGTATACTTATACACCTGATTCCAGTACAAGCTATATGAGTACAAGTATACTTATACACCTGATTCCAGTACAAGCTATATGAGTACAAGTATACTTATACACCTGATTCCAGTACAAGCTCAGATGATGCTGCAGTATAGTTAGGCACCTGATCCCAATACATGCTGTATGTTAACCTCTTCTGCAAATACTCCCATGGTCTCAGTGTACCCCAGAATGCATGCTGCAATGGTGTCCAGAAAGAGTATTTCTAGAAGCAACACATACCTCTGCAGATTCATATTTCCCTCCCACTCACTATCCCACCAGGTGTACTTACCTTCTTTTGGGCGGCATGGTTGTAATTGGCTAAGGTCACAGCTTCTCTTGTGCACTAATCACCCTTGTTGCTCCTGAGCACTGGATCAAATTAAACTTCCCTCCAAAACTCCTTTTCCTTTTCCTAAAATGATGCACTTGTCAGTGAATGGTTTATTTCAATGTAAATCATGAATCTGCTCCGATTGGTTAATGCAACTTAGTAGGCGTAGCTTTTTCTTGATGAGAGCTGGCTACAGGTGCCTCCAGGGCGACCCCTAGCCAGCCCTCACCCTTGGAGCAGCTCAATGAGGATGAGAGCTGGCTACAGGTGCCTCCAGGGCGACCCCTAGCCAGCCCTCACCCTTGGAATAGCTCAATGAGGATGAGAGCTGGCTACAGGTGCCTCCAGGGCGACCCCTAGCCAGCCCTCACCCTTGGAATAGCTCAATGAGGATGAGAGCTGGCTACAGGTGCCTCCAGGGCGACCCGTAGCCAGCCCTCACCCTTGGAATAGCTCAATGAGGATGAGAGCTGGCTACAGGTGCCTCCAGGGCGACCCCTAGCCAGCCCTCACTTGGAATAGCTCAATGAGGATGAGAGCTGGCTACAGGTTTGATGATACCAAAAGCACTTAAAATTCAATCTGCAACAAAAAAAAGTCGCTCTGACGCCGCCGTTAAGGGCTGCGTCCGTTATCACGCTCATCTGATAAATTACGGAAAAAAAAGGAAACTTTATAGCTTTTTTGGCGCGCTTATTTCACTGCCTTTTCCTACGCGCCGCCGTTCAGCGCAGCTTCCGTTATCACGCTCATCTAATGAATTATGGAAAAAAACGTAAACTTTATAGTTTTTTTGGTGCGCTTATTTCACCGCCCGTTCCTACGCGCCGCCATTCAACGCAGCGTCCGTTATCACGCTCATCTGATGAATTACGGAAAAAAAACGTAAACTTTATAGTTTTTTTGGCGCGCTTATTTCACCGCCCGTTCCTACGCGCCGCCGTTCAACGCAGCTTCCGTTATCACGCTCATCTAATGAATTATGGAAAAAAAACGTACACTTTATAGCTTTTTTGGCGCGCTTATTTCACCGCCCGTTCCTACGCGCCGCCGTTCAGCGCAGCGTCCGTTATCACCCTCATCTGATGAATTACGGAAAAAAAAACGTAAACTTTATAGTTTTTTTGGCGCGCTTATTTCACCGCCCGTTCCTATGCGCCGCCGTTCAGCGCAGCGTCCGTTATCACGCTCAATGAGGATGAGAGCTGGCTACAGGTGCCTCCAGGGCGACACGTAGCCAGCCCTCACCCTTGGAATAGCTCAATGAGGATGAGAGCTGGCTACAGGTGCCTCCAGGGCGACCCCTAGCCAGCCCTCACCCTTGGAATAGCTCAATGAGGATGAGAGCTGGCTACAGGTGCCTCCAGGGCATACCCGTAGCCAGCCCTCACCCTTGGAATAGCTCAATGAGGATGAGAGCTGGCTACAGGTGCCTCCAGGGCGACCCCTAGCCAGCCCTCACCTTTGGAGAAGCTCAATGAGGATGAGAGCTGGCTACAGGTGCCTCCAGGGCGACCCCTAGCCAGCCCTCACCCTTGGAGCAGCTCAATGAGGATGAGAGCTGGCTACAGGTGCCTCCAGGGCGACCAATAGCCAGCCCTCACCCTTGGAGCAGCTCAATGAGGATGAGAGCTGGCTACAGGTGCCTCCAGGGCGACCCCTAGCCAGCCCTCACCCTTGGAGCAGCTCAATGAGGATGAGAGCTGGCTACAGGTGCCTCCAGGGCGACCCCTAGCCAGCCCTCACCCTTGGAGCAGCTCAATGAGGATGAGAGCTGGCTACAGGTGCCTCCAGGGCGACCCCTAGCCAGCCCTCACCCTTGGAGCAGCTCAGTGAGGATGAGAGCTGGCTACAGGTGCCTCCAGGGCGACCCCTAGCCAGCCCTCACCCTTGGAGCAGCTCAATGAGGATGAGAGCTGGCTACAGGTGCCTCCAGGGCGACCCCTAGCCAGCCCTCACCCTTGGAGCAGCTCAATGAGGATGAGAGCTGGCTACAGGTGCCTCCAGGGCGACCCCTAGCCAGCCCTCACCCTTGGAGCAGCTCAATGAGGATGAGAGCTGGCTACAGGTGCCTCCAGGGCGACCCCTAGCCAGCCCTCACCCTTGGAGCAGCTCAATGAGGATGAGAGCTGGCTACAGGTGCCTCCAGGGCGACCCGTAGCCAGCCCTCACCCTTGGAGCAGCTCAATGAGGATGAGAGCTGGCTACAGGTGCCTCCAGGGCGACCCCTAGCCAGCCCTCACCCTTGGAGCAGCTCAATGAGGATGAGAGCTGGCTACAGGTGCCTCCAGGGCGACCCCTAGCCAGCCCTCACCCTTGGAGCAGCTCAATGAGGATGAGAGCTGGCTACAGGTGCCTCCAGGGCGACCCTTAGCCAGCCCTCACCCTTGGAATAGCTCAATGAGGATGAGAGCTGGCTACAGGTTTGATGATAGCAAAAGCACTTAAAATTCAATCTGCAACAAAAAAAAGTCGCTCTGACGCCGCCGTTAAGGGCTGCGTCCGTTATCACGCTGATCTGATAAATTACAGAAAAAAAACGTAAACTTTATCGTTTTTTTGGCGCACTTATTTCATCGCCCGTTCCTACGTGTCGCCGTTCAGCACAGCATCCGTTATCACGCTCATCTGATGAATTACGGAAAAAAAACGTAAACTTTATAGTTTTTTTGGCGCGCTTATTTCACCGCCCGTTCCTACGCGCCGCCATTCAGCGCAGCGTCCGTTATCACGCTCATCTGATGAATTACGGAAAAAAAACGTAAACTTTATAGTTTTTTTGGCGCGCTTATTTCACCACCCGTTCCTACGCGCCGCCGTTCAGCGCAGCGTCCGTTATCACCCTCATCTGATGAATTACGGAAAAAAAACGTAAACTTTATAGTTTTTTTTGGCGCGCTTATTTCCCCGCCCGTTCCTATGCGCCGCCGTTCAGCGCAGCGTCCGTTATCACGCTCAATGAGGATGAGAGCTGGCTACAAGTGCCTCCAGGGCGACACGTAGCCAGCCCTCACCCTTGGAATAGCTCAATAAGGATGAGAGCTGGCTACAGGTGCCTCCAGGGCGACCCCTAGCCAGCCCTCACCCTTGGAGCAGCTCAATGAGGATGAGAGCTGGCTACAGGTGCCTCCAGGGCGACCCCTAGCCAGCCCTCACCCTTGGAGCAGCTCAATGAGGATGAGAGCTGGCTACAGGTGCCTCCAGGGCGACCCCTAGCCAGCCCTCACCCTTGGAGCAGCTCAATGAGGATGAGAGCTGGCTACAGGTGCCTCCAGGGCGACCCCTAGCCAGCCCTCACCCTTGGAGCACCTCAATGAGTATGAGAGCTGGCTACAGGTGCCTCCAGGGCGACCCCTAGCCAGCCCTCACCCTTGGAGCACCTCAATGAGGATGAGAGCTGGCTACAGGTGCCTCCAGGGCGACCCCTAGCCAGCCCTCACCCTTGGAATAGCTCAATGAGGATGAGAGCTGGCTACAGGTTTGATGATACCAAAAGCACTTAAAATTCATTCTGCAACAAAAAAAAGTCGCTCTGACGCCGCCGTTAAGGGCTGCGTCCGTTATCACGCTCATCTGATAAATTACAGAAAAAAATCGTAAACTTTATCGTTTTTTTGGCGCACTTATTTCACCGCCCGTTCCTACGTGCCGCCGTTCAGCACAGCATCCGTTATCACGCTCATCTGATGAATTACGGAAAAAAAACGTAAACTTTATATTTTTTTTGGCGCGCTTATTTCACCGCCCGTTCCTACGCGCCGCCATTCAGCGCAGCGTCCGTTATCACGCTCATCTGATGAATTACGGAAAAAAAACGTAAACTTTATAGTTTTTTTGGCGCGCTTATTTCACCGCCCGTTCCTACGCGCCGCCGTTCAACGCAGCTTCCGTTATCACGCTCATCTAATGAATTATGGAAAAAAAACGTACACTTTATAGCTTTTTTGGCGCACTTATTTCACCGCCCATTCCTACGCGCCGCCGTTCAGCGCAGCTTCCGTTATCACGCTCATCTAATGAATTATGGAAAAAAAACGTACACTTTATAGCTTTTTTGGCGCACTTATTTCACCGCCCGTTCCTACGCGCCGCCGTTCAGCGCAGCTTCCGTTATCACGCTCATCTGATGAATTACGGAAAAAAAACGTAAATTTTATAGTTTTTTTGGCGCGCTTATTTCACCGCCCGTTCCTACGCGCCGCCGTTCAGCGCAGCGTCCGTTATCACCCTCATCTGATGAATTACGGAAAAAAAACGTAAACTTTATAGTTTTTTTGGCGCGCTTATTTCACCGCCCGTTCCTATGCGCCGCCGTTCAGCGCAGCGTCCGTTATCACGCTCAATGAGGATGAGAGTTGGCTACAGGTGCCTCCAGGGCGACACGTAGCCAGCCCTCACCCTTCGAATAGCTCAATGAGGATAAGAGCTGGCTACAGGTGCCTCCAGGGCGACCCCTAGCCAGCCCTCACCCTTGGAGCAGCTCAATGAGGATGAGAGCTGGCTACAGGTGCCTCCAGGGCGACCCCTAGCCAGCCCTCACCCTTGGAGCAGCTCAATGAGGATGAGAGCTGGCTACAGGTGCCTCCAGGGCGACCCCTAGCCAGCCCTCACCCTTGGAGCAGCTCAATGAGGATGAGAGCTGGCTACAGGTGCCTCCAGGGCGACCCCTAGCCAGCCCTCACCCTTGGAGCAGCTCAATGAGGATGAGAGCTGGCTACAGGTGCCTCCAGGGCGACCCCTAGCCAGCCCTCACCCTTGGAGCAGCTCAATGAGGATGAGAGCTGGCTACAGGTGCCTCCAGGGCGACCCCTAGCCAGCCCTCACCCTTGGAGCAGCTCAATGAGGATGAGAGCTGGCTACAGGTGCCTCCAGGGCGACCCGTAGCCAGCCCTCACCCTTGGAGCAGCTCAATGAGGATGAGAGCTGGCTACAGGTGCCTCCAGGGCGACCCCTAGCCAGCCCTCACCCTTGGAGCAGCTCAATGAGGATGAGAGCTGGCTACAGGTGCCTCCAGGGCGACCCCTAGCCAGCCCTCACCCTTGGAGCAGCTCAATGAGGATGAGAGCTGGCTACAGGTGCCTCCAGGGTGACCCTTAGCCAGCCCTCACCCTTGGAATAGCTCAATGAGGATCAGAGCTGGCTACAGGTTTGATGATAGCAAAAGCACTTAAAATTCAATCTGCAACAAAAAAAAGTCGCTCTGACGCCGCCGTTAAGGGCTTCGTCCGTTATCACGCTCATCTGATAAATTACGGAAAAAAAACGTAAACTTTATAGTTTTTTTGGCGCGCTTATTTCACTGCCTTTTCCTACGCGCCGCCGTTCAGCGCAGCTTCCGTTATCACGCTCATCTAATGAATTATGGAAAAAAACGTAAACTTTATAGTTTTTTTGGCGCGCTTATTTCACCGCCCGTTCCTACGCGCCGCGGTTCAGCGCACCTTCCGTTATCACGCTCATCTGATGAATTACGGAAAAAAAACGTAAACTTTATAGTTTTTTGGCGCGCTTATTTCACCGCCCGTTCCTACGCGCCGCCGTTCAGCGCAGCTTCCGTTATCACGCTCATCTAATGAATTATGAAAAAAAAGTAAACTTTATAGTTTTTTGGCGCGCTTATTTCACCGCCTGTTACTACGCGCCACCGTTCAGCGCAGCTTCCGTTATCACGCTCATCTGATGAATTACGGAAAAAAAACGTAAACTTTATAGTTTTTTTGGCGCGCTTATTTCACCGCCCGTTCCTACGCGCCGTTCAACGCAGCTTCCGTTATCACGCTCATCTAATGAATTATGGAAAAAAAACGTACACTTTATAGCTTTTTTGGCGCACATATTTCACCGCCCGTTCCTACGCGCCGCCGTTCAGCGCAGCTTCCGTTATCACGCTCATCTGATGAATTACGGAAAAAAAACGTAAATTTTATAGTTTTTTTGGCGCGCTTATTTCACCGCCCGTTCCTACGCGCCGCCGTTCAGCGCAGCGTCCGTTATCACCCTCATCTGATGAATTACGGAAAAAAAACGTAAACTTTATAGTTTTTTTGGCGCGCTTATTTCACCGCCCGTTCCTATGCGCCGCCGTTCAGCGCAGCGTCCGTTATCACGCTCAATGAGGATGAGAGTTGGCTACAGGTGCCTCCAGGGCGACACGTAGCCAGCCCTCACCCTTCGAATAGCTCAATGAGGATGAGAGCTGGCTACAGGTGCCTCCAGGGAGACCCCTAGCCAGCCCTCACCCTTGGAGCAGCTCAATGAGGATGAGAGCTGGCTACAGGTGCCTCCAGGGCGACCCCTAGCCAGCCCTCACCCTTGGAGCAGCTCAATGAGGATGAGAGCTGGCTACAGGTGCCTCCAGGGCGACCCCTAGCCAGCCCTCACCCTTGGAGCAGCTCAATGAGGATGAGAGCTGGCTACAGGTGCCTCCAGGGCGACCCCTAGCCAGCCCTCACCCTTGGAGCAGCTCAATGAGGATGAGAGCTGGCTACAGGTGCCTCCAGGGCGACCCGTAGCCAGCCCTCACCCTTGGAGCAGCTCAATGAGGATGAGAGCTGGCTACAGGTGCCTCCAGGGCGACCCCTAGCCAGCCCTCACCCTTGGAGCAGCTCAATGAGGATGAGAGCTGGCTACAGGTGCCTCCAGGGCGACCCCTAGCCAGCCCTCACCCTTGGAGCAGCTCAATGAGGATGAGAGCTGGCTACAGGTGCCTCCAGGGCGACCCTTAGCCAGCCCTCACCCTTGGAATAGCTCAATGAGGATCAGAGCTGGCTACAGGTTTGATGATAGCAAAAGCACTTAAAATTCAATCTGCAACAAAAAAAAGTCGCTCTGACGCCGCCGTTAAGGGCTTCGTCCGTTATCACGCTCATCTGATAAATTACGGAAAAAAAACGTAAACTTTATAGTTTTTTTGGCGCGCTTATTTCACTGCCTTTTCCTACGCGCCGCCGTTCAGCGCAGCTTCCGTTATCACGCTCATCTAATGAATTATGGAAAAAAACGTAAACTTTATAGTTTTTTTGGCGCGCTTATTTCACCGCCCGTTCCTACGCGCCGCGGTTCAGCGCACCTTCCGTTATCACGCTCATCTGATGAATTACGGAAAAAAAACGTAAACTTTATAGTTTTTTGGCGCGCTTATTTCACCGCCCGTTCCTACGCGCCGCCGTTCAGCGCAGCTTCCGTTATCACGCTCATCTAATGAATTATGGAAAAAAAGTAAACTTTATAGTTTTTTGGCGCGCTTATTTCACCGCCTGTTACTACGCGCCACCGTTCAGCGCAGCTTCCGTTATCACGCTCATCTGATGAATTACGGAAAAAAAACGTAAACTTTATAGTTTTTTTGGCGCGCTTATTTCACCGCCCGTTCCTACGCGCCGTTCAACGCAGCTTCCGTTATCACGCTCATCTAATGAATTATGGAAAAAAAACGTACACTTTATAGCTTTTTTGGCGCACATATTTCACCGCCCGTTCCTACGCGCCGCCGTTCAGCGCAGCTTCCGTTATCACGCTCATCTGATGAATTACGGAAAAAAAACGTAAATTTTATAGTTTTTTTGGCGCGCTTATTTCACCGCCCGTTCCTACGCGCCGCCGTTCAGCGCAGCGTCCGTTATCACTCTCATCTGATGAATTACGGAAAAAAAACGTAAACTTTATAGTTTTTTTGGCGCGCTTATTTCACCGCCCGTTCCTATGCGCCGCCGTTCAGCGCAGCGTCCGTTATCACGCTCAATGAGGATGAGAGTTGGCTACAGGTGCCTCCAGGGCGACACGTAGCCAGCCCTCACCCTTCGAATAGCTCAATGAGGATGAGAGCTGGCTACAGGTGCCTCCAGGGCGACCCCTAGCCAGCCCTCACCCTTGGAGCAGCTCAATGAGGATGAGAGCTGGCTACAGGTGCCTCCAGGGCGACCCCTAGCCAGCCCTCACCCTTGGAGCAGCTCAATGAGGATGAGAGCTGGCTACAGGTGCCTCCAGGGCGACCCCTAGCCAGCCCTCACCCTTGGAGCAGCTCAATGAGGATGAGAGCTGGCTACAGGTGCCTCCAGGGCGACCCCTAGCCAGCCCTCACCCTTGGAGCAGCTCAATGAGGATGAGAGCTGGCTACAGGTGCCTCCAGGGCGACCCCTAGCCAGCCCTCACCCTTGGAGCAGCTCAATGAGGATGAGAGCTGGCTACAGGTGCCTCCAGGGCGACCCCTAGCCAGCCCTCACCCTTGGAGCAGCTCAATGAGGATGAGAGCTGGCTACAGGTGCCTCCAGGGCGACCCGTAGCCAGCCCTCACCCTTGGAGCAGCTCAATGAGGATGAGAGCTGGCTACAGGTGCCTCCAGGGCGACCCCTAGCCAGCCCTCACCCTTGGAGCAGCTCAATGAGGATGAGAGCTGGCTACAGGTGCCTCCAGGGCGACCCCTAGCCAGCCCTCACCCTTGGAGCAGCTCAATGAGGATGAGAGCTGGCTACAGGTGCCTCCAGGGCGACCCTTAGCCAGCCCTCACCCTTGGAATAGCTCAATGAGGATCAGAGCTGGCTACAGGTTTGATGATAGCAAAAGCACTTAAAATTCAATCTGCAACAAAAAAAAGTCGCTCTGACGCCGCCGTTAAGGGCTGCGTCCGTTATCACGCTCATCTGATAAATTACGGAAAAAAAACGTAAACTTTATAGTTTTTTTGGCGCGCTTATTTCACTGCCTTTTCCTACGCGCCGCCGTTCAGCGCAGCTTCCGTTATCACGCTCATCTAATGAATTATGGAAAAAAACGTAAACTTTATAGTTTTTTTGGCGCGCTTATTTCACCGCCCGTTCCTACGCGCCGCGGTTCAGCGCACCTTCCGTTATCACGCTCATCTGATGAATTTACGGAAAA